>NC_068446.1:30856150-30878650 GCF_023373465.1 Oncorhynchus keta | reverse complement strand
TTTATTATATCAAAGTGCTTATTTTGATGGGAACCAAAGTAATGTTGAACAATATTGAACAATATATAACCATTTCTGTCATTTGAACCATTTTGCTTCTCCATGTAGCTTGTGCAAACACTCTCAAATGCTCTTCAATATATATCAATGAGCATGCGTTTGTGGATGTGCCACTTGCACAGAAAAGCAGAGCCCACAGATGAACACAGAGAGACAGGCCGAAGCAGAGGCACATGTGTGTGACCCTAGACACTCAAGCCCAAACTCATGCTGAGCATCCTGTTTCCATCAAGTGTAAGAATAAAGCCGTAAAAGTAAGTGACCAGAAATTGCAGTGGAGTGTGGCTCCGGTTGATGCAATCCCCAGTGTCTAGAGTGTCATTAGCAACAGTCGATGACCCATGAAAAACAACAGGAGCCTCCCCAGGTCTCCTGCCACATGGGAGGGAGGTGTCTGCCTATAATGCCTCATTAGGGGGAAGGGTTAAGGGGGAGAGAGGGAGGGAGGGAGGAGGAGAGGATGAAAGGAGGACCCCGGGCCAACCTTGCCACAGATAATAATAATAATAATAATAATATATGCCATTTAGCTGACGCTTTTATCCAAAGCGACTTACAGTCATGTGTGCATACATTCTACGTATGGGTGGTCCCGGGAATTGAACCCACTACCCTGGCGTTACAAGCGCCATGCTCTACCAACTGAGCCACAGAAGGACCCACAGATAACAGGGAAGGATGTGGACTTAAACCTCCTTTTAAGGGGAGCTCTCCATGTCAGCTGTTCTCCATGCACCATCAGTCTGGGTTTAACCCTCTTCCTGCTTTCTAGATGAATTACCCTACAAAGCAGCCCTGTCAGACCTAACATTATGTTGTAAAAGCATAGTGTATTAGTCAATACTGCAAATGGGACTTCTTTTATGAATTTCTATGTTATTAAATTCGCCCTGAGAGCATGGCAGAAATCAGTTTTACCCAGGGATGTACGGCTCCCTCAAGTGAAAACAAATGCTGATCTATAATTGTCCTTTGCCAAATCTTTTCTCTCCCCTCTCTTCATCCCCACTTTTATTTTCAAGGCCAAAGTCAGGTCTGGTCTGTGGAGCCAAGTGGGACCAGATCCAGGTTGGGGTGTGAATCAGTACCAGTGCACACTGGGTATTGACAGGTATATGGGTTACAGAGTGGTGATCTTGATGCTGTGGCTACATACATCCTATTCCAAAGCTTTGTAGTAAAAAGATAGATAAATGCTTTTCAAGCTCTGAGGACATCTCCACTGAGAAAACAAGGGGATTATAGACTAACAATTTGTTTAAAAAGTTTACTTTTGTTGAAATATCACAGGAATCCTTGCCTTGTTTGCAATACATGAAACTGTTTTAATTGTTTGGTTGACAGAACAAACATAGACCACCCATTTAAAACTAGCTTTAAAACTCACCGAAACATTTGCTCTGGTTGGTGGCTCGGTCCATGAAGACCTTGGAGGAGATGACGCTCCCGAAAGGCAGAAACATCTGCATGAGTTCGTTATCTCCAAACTCCTGTGGCAGGTGGTAGATGAACAGGTTACAGCCCTCGGGCCCTGCGAACACACAGAAACCATGGTAACCACAATCAGACCTATTTTCCGCTGCCTGCAGACCCGTGGCTTCTCATTTGGCCGGGGAACAGATCTGAGGAGCACGACTAATGGAGTGGCAAAGACATTTGCTCTGACTTCTGTGACAGTATTAATAAATAATAAAACTGTGCTTACCACCACAAATACAAACTGTGCATTTTCCAACTTTGATTTGATTTTGCATGGTGTGGCACCATTACATCACTGAGGTGGAAACTTGCTGATTTGTTTAGATGGAGACGTTGAGAGGCAGCATTAAGCCTTCATTCAAGCATATAATCTAGTCAAACAATGGTGGAAATCAGACTATTTCATCAACACAAAGGCCTACATAATAATAATAATGCACGCATACTTATTTGAGGAAAAACAGATTGGTAACGACTTAGAAATAGTGAATCCAAAATGACATGACATCCCACAAACGGTTGTCATCATAATCAGCTAAACAGATTGAGATGTGTTTGAACCCAGTCAATGGATTACACAATGCAATCAACCAATACTGTACATGCTCTAATGTAATCTCCATGTAGTCTACTTCTAGGAAAAGGTTGAATCCAAAGTCCATCCTGCATCACATAGATGATGATGATTGATTCGTTTTGCCCCAGATAATACCATTATGCGTACAGAGTACTATGTAACACTTCCATTTTCAAAATGAGAACATTTCATCACTGCATTATAACACCTGGACAATATTACTAGGAAAGTGTAATACCAAAAAATGAAATGCAATTGTATTTAACATAATACTCTTAAACCTGTAAATTGGAATATCGAAATATGACAATAAAGCAATACAAGTGAATATTTACAATAGCGTTGTAAAATAGAAATATTATTCTCTCACCCTCACCTTCTCTCTGTTGCTGCTGCTGGATGACCTGTGATGGCTGAGGCAGAGTCTGACCTATGGGAGTCAGTGTGCCGGCTGGGTAGATAGCTGTAACACACACCCACACCACACACCCACACACACACACACACACACACACACACACACACACACACACACACACACACACACACACACACACACACACACACACACACACACACACACACACACACACACACACACACACACACACACACACACACACACACACACACACACACACACCCGCACACGCACACGCACACGCACACACTTTGTATTGGTATATCTCATATAGATCTCTACACCTCTCAATACAGTATCTCTCTTGTTTTCGGTCAGGTACGCTGTGTTTATGCTGTCAGTTATGTAGTTTGTCATTCAATGATATGCACCTGTAAAGAAACAGTAGCCATTCTGCTCCATGGTACACCAACACGTCCCTGATTTTACTCCTGCACCATATTAGTGCACATCTCTCAGTCTGGGCCAGGGTTTAAGGGCCCAGGCCAGTGTGCACAGTATCTGTGCTGTGTATTGCTCTACTTCTCAATGTGTACAATACCTGTGTATTGCTGTACTCCGGTGAAGGCTTGCTGGAGGGTGTCTGCGGCGTTGGGGCTCTGGGTGGAGTAGGGCGAGAGACCGTTGGTATACATGGTCTCAATGGTGGGATGTCCGTTGGGCTGATGGTGGGGGATACCCGTGAAGCCGTTGACAATAGGAGTGACGATGTTGGGAGTGGTAATGTTGGCTGGTGGAGAGCTGAGGCCTGCTGAGACAAGGATATTTATACTTTTTTCAGACTACCCCCCCACACACATATATAACCACACATACACACATATACCCACACACATACACCATTTTGCTCACTACACTTCCTTCCCCTCCATCACAAGGACTGTTACATAGCAGGCGCTGGTGGTGAGACATCCCGCTGGAAAACTGGGAACCTGTCAAAAAATGAGCCTGTCTGTTGTGTTTCTGAGTTACCCTGCTGGATCTGAGTGTGAACAGGACGAGGGAACCACTATGAAACTCCAGTAAGATCCTGAGAGATAGAGGAGATTACAGTGACAGATTTGCTCAGTGTGGTGGACAGGGGAAGAAAAAAATAGACTCCTATCCTCTTTAAACATCATGAAAAATATCCAATAGTTTGACATACCATGAATAAGCACACACACACACACACACACACACACACACACACACACACACACACACACACACACACACACACACACACACACACACACACACACACACACACACACACACACACACACACACACACACACACACACACACACGCGCGCGCGGTTGCAGGATGTTTCACGGTTTAAATAGAATTGGATGATCCTTTAAAACCAGCCTCTTGTTGAACATGTGCAATCTTGTGTGGAATGTGAATGAGTCTATTTGAGGAGGATCTCAATATGGATGGTGGCTACTTTGAAAGTAAGCTCAATAGTGAAGCATCAGCCCTGGGGACCACCTCGGTAAAGACAGAGTAGTAAAGAGTAGTAATGAGCCTCTATAGAGAAGTAATGAGCCTCTATAGAGAAGTAATGAGCCTCTATAGAGAAGTAATGAGCCTCTATAGAGAAGTAAAGAGCCTCTATAGAGAAGTAAGGAGTCTCTGTAGAGAAAGAGCCTCTGTAGAGAAGTAAAGAGCCTCTGTAGAGAAGTAAAGAGCCTCTGTAGAGAAAGAGCCTCTACAGAGAAGTAAAGAGCCTCTGTAGAGAAGTAAAGAGCCTCTGTAGAGAAGTAAATAACCTCTATAGCGAAGCAAAGATCCCCCATAGAGAAGTAAAGAAGTAAAGTAAAAACAAAAGTAATTTGAGGCTAAATTAAATTATGTTCTCAGTATATTCTTCATAATCCCACTAGTACAATTGAAAGTACCTATATCAAAGTTTTTGAGCAGTTTCACACCCTTTTCTCTCTCATAGATATGCACTGAGTGTGCAAAACATTAAGAAAACCTTCCCGATATTGCGTTGAAATCCCCCCACCTCTCACCCCTTTTGCCCTCAGAACAGCCTCATTTGGTCAGGGTATGGACTCGACAGGTGTCGAAAGTGTTCCACATGGATGCTGGCCCATGTTGAATCCAATGCTTCCCACAGTTGTGTCAAGTTGGCTAGATGTCCTTTGGGTGGTGGACCATTCTTGATACACACGGGAAACTGTTGAGCGTGAAAAACCCAGCACGTTGCAGTTCTTGATACACTCAAATTGGTGCGCCTGGCACCCACTACCATACCTCGTTCAAAGGCAGTTAAATCATTTGTCTTGCCCATTCACTCTCTGAATGGCACACATACACAATTCATTGTCTCAAAAATCCTTCTTTAACCTGACACTCATGCAGCCAACCGCTGTGACCAGGGGAATTGCCTGGGTCCCGGCGAGAGCTTTTGTGTCTTTTGCACCATTTCTTTGTTTAAGCTCTCTGCGATTGCTTGTTTTCTGCCGACCTGTGATGAATTAGACGGCAGCTCTGGCCCATTCTCTGGCGGGGCCCCAGGAGACTGCTGCTCCCCGTTCTGAGGGCTCAGACAGCAAGTCTGGCAGACCACATGCACTCTACTGTACAGCGCCATAATGCAGCCGCTCCATCATCAGGCAAATTCATTTTCCAAGGCTTAGCAGTGGGTGGCGGCCGTCGTGTGCCTCAGGGTCAGCAGGCAGATGCAGTGTGGGATAAGAGCTCAGAGAAAGGAGATTATAGAAGTCACAGGTTGGGAGATTGTGCTGGTTGGGCAGCACTGGTGGACCTTGGGGCCAGGGAGAGCCCAGTGTATCATAGAGGAGAGACAGTAGCAGGGAGCCATGTCCACCACGTGTAATGTGAGAGAGTACAGATATAAATAGAGAAATAAATAGCTTTAAATAATTAACACTACTCAGCTTAAATCAAAGTTAATTCATCACATGCTTCTACAGGTGTAGACTAACAGTGAAATGCTTACTTAAAGGTCCCTTGCCAACAATGCAGAGAGAAAGAAAATAGAGAAATAATACAAAAGTAAAACACGTAATATTAAAAGTAATAATAGATACATAATGAGTAACAATAACTTGTCTATATACAAGGAGGACCAGTACTGAGTCACTGTGCAGGGGTACGAGGTAATTGAGGTAGATATGTACATATAACTAGGGATAAAGTGACATAGTGAACAGCAACGTATGTAATGAGTCAAAAAAGTTAGTGCAAAAAGGGTCAATGCAGATAGTCCTGATAGCTACAGTATTTGGTTAACTATTTAACTAACTATTTAGCAGTCTTACGGCTTAGGGGTAGAAGATGTTCTGGGTCCTCTTGGTTCCAGACTTAGTGCACCGGCATCGCTTGCCGTGCGGAAGCAGAAAGAACAGTCTATGACTTGGGTGGCTGGAGTCTTTGACAATCTTTTGGGCCTTTCATTTACACCAATATATATATATATATATATATATATATATATATATATATATATATATATATATATATATATATATCTGGGAGAGATAACACCTCTATTGACACAAATATATTGACACCGATTGACACATATTGTCACCAATACACTGAGTGTACAAAACATCTTTCAATGACATAGACTGACCAGGTGAATCCAGGTGAAAATGATGATCCCTTATTGATGTCACCTGTTACCCACTTCAATAAGTGTAGATGAAGGCGATGAGAAAGGTTAAATAATAATTTCTAAGCCTTGAGACAATGGATTGTGCTTGTGTGTCATTCAGAGGGTGAATGGGCTAGACAAAAGATTGAAGTGCATTTGAACAGGGTATGGTAGTAGGTGCCAGGTGCACCGGTCCATGTCAAGAACTGCAACGCTGCTGTGTATCAAGAATGGTCCACCACCCAAAGGATTTCCAGACAACTTGACACAACTGTGGGAAGCCTTTTTTTTTCTTTTTAAAAATGTATTTCACCTTTATTTAACCAGGTAGGCCAGCTGAGAACAAGTTCTCATTTACAACTGTGACCTGGCCAAGATAAAGCAAAGCAGTGCAACAAAAACAACACAGAGTTACACATGGGACAAAATAAAATCTGTATACAGTGTGTGAAAATGAAGTAAGGAGGTAAAGGCAATAAATAGGCCAATAGTGGCAAAGTAATTACAATTTAGCAATTTACACTGGAGTGATATATGTGCAGATGATGATGTGCAAGTAGAAATACTGGTGTGCAAAAGAGCAGAAAAACAAAAACACATATGGGGATGAGGTAGGTAGTTGGTTGGATGTTCTATTTACAGATGGACTGTGTACAGCTGCAGCGATCGGTAAGCTGCTCTGACAGCTGACGAGTCAACATGGGTCAGCATCCTTGTGGAACGCTTTCGACACCTGTAGAGTCCATACCCTGACAAATTGTTGCTGTTCTGAGGGCAAAAGGGGTGTGTGTGGAGGGGGGGGACTCAATATTATGAAGGTGTTCCGAATGTTTTGTACACTCAGTGTATATCTCTGGGGGGTGAAACTGCTCAAAACCTTTGGTATACAATAAGTACGTCGCCATGGACAGGTGGGATTGTGAAGAATATACTGAGAACATGATTTCATTTAGCCTCATATTCCTCTTATACCTCATATACTACTAAAATATTAGGAACAGGCCTCAGTAAATGTCTTTATAGCTTGAGCATGACAAAGATTGTTCTCCATATGGTGCCATACATACAAAACATTTCATTTTATACTTCAGCGTGCATTGTGAAAATCATACTCATAGTGTGTTTGCAAAGCACACACAAGCATGTGAATATACATAAGCCTGTTTACTGAATGCCTGTTTACTGAATGCCTGTTTACTGAATGCATCGGCCCAAAATAATGACATGTTGTCTTGTACTCCAGAATGGGTAATAGGATGCTATGGGTCAAGAGATTGCTTATATTATACAACTCTGTCTTATCTGTCAGCTTTCTACAATTATTATGCCATGAAGTGAGTCTACTACATAGTCCACTTGGTTTTATGCTATGAAAGCGTAATTACATTTGCATTATTGCAGTCTATTCTTTGGGAAAATTGTGGATTTACACCCTATTATGATTGCACTGAGAAAGAGGCCAGCCATATGCAAAATAAGTATTTATTATGCTAATTAAACAATCAAATCGACAAGGAGCACTGGACCCATATTGGAGAGGACCACAGTCATTATGTACACAAGGACAGTCTCTCAGTGAAGCAAGAAATAAGCATTCATAACTGATGTTTTCATTTAGTTGATTTTAAAAACTAGGTGCAATCGTATATAATCGTATATATTGTAGTTGTTCAAAAGTGAAGGTAAAACTGTTTTGGTATAGATTAAGTTAGCAAGAAATCTACAAAATGTTGCTACTGAACATTCAAATCCTATCCATTGTAATGTGATGAAGTCCAGCCTAAAAAAGGGAGCTCTATATCTATGTCTTTATATGGTAGATATTTTATAAAATGTGATTCAGTGTCGTGGTCTGTATGCAGCAACCCTGGGAGGACAAATGGGGCTTGTGCCAAAGGGGGGATTCTGTCTGAGCTGGAATCCCATGGATAATGTGACACACAGCAACGCAAGGTGAGGCAGCTCTGAGCCCAGGCATGCAGGCAGGCAGCCCAGTCAGGCAGGCAGCCCAGTCAGGCAGCCAGGCAGGCTTTCCCACTGAGGTGTAGTTCTGCACAGAGCCCTTCAGGTGGTCACAAACACTATGTCAAACAGCTCATTAGCTTCAGCTGTAGCATTAATCACTCTGTGGAATCGTCCTGCATCATGTTTTGGACCCCAGTCTAAACCCACTTTCATCAATGACACAGTCAGGGATGAATTGAATGGGAGTGCGGTTAGGCAGGGGCCTACATGGAACATATGCATTCAGCCCATGTAGTGCAGCGCTCTGGAACATAACATTATGTGACTTTGATTTTACACTTCCTGCTCATGTGATTGACCTAACAAAGCACTCTTGACTGCCATTTTCCTTTCACACCCCTCCCCCTATCTATCCCAGGGGATCGGGAACATGTTTCTTTGTCGTTTCATTTGGATTTCTTTTGTAGCTCAGGAAGTACACCTGCTGAACATTATTTTCAATAAGCATCATCATGTATCATTGTAAGGACACATGCTCTAATCAAGTCAACCATCTGGCCGGCTGCTTATGCGCCATCAAGCTTAAATGCTTTACATCTGTTGATCAAATGGATGTTTCATTGTTTTCAGAGAACTCTCCGTAGCCCTTTCCTGCAGTCAATGACCAAAAGCACACTCTTTGACCTCATGGGTGGAATGTTATTCATATTTTTCATATTTTCATAATTAATAAAGATTATATAAAATAACATAAAACAAAAATCTGGTGTTTCTATGTCAAACAGTTTTGCTTACATTTCATTCTTCTGTGATGTACACTACCGTTCAAAAGTTTGGGTCACTTAGAAATGTCATTGTGTTGAAAGAAAAGCTCATTTTTTGTCCATTAAAATAACATCAAACTGATCAGAAATAAAGTGTAGACATTATTCATGTTGTAAATGACAATTGAAGCTGGAAACGACATATTTTTAATGGAATATCTACATAGGCGTACAGAGGCCCATTATCAGCAACCATTACTCCTGTGTTCCAATCGCACGCTGTGATAGCTAATCCAAGTTTATCATTTTAAAAGGCTAATTGATCATTAGAAAACCCTTTTGCAATTATGTTAGCACAGCTGAAAATTGTTGTTCTGATAAAAGAAGCAATAAAACTAGCCTTCTTTAGACTAGTTGAGTATCTGGAGCACCAGCATTTGTGGGTTCGATTACAGGCTCAAAATGGACAAAAGCAAAGACCTTTCTTCTGAAACTCATCAGTCTATTCTTGGGAAATGAAGGCTATTCCATGCAAGAAATTGCCAAGAAACTGAAGATCTCATACAATGCTGTGTACTACTCCCTTCACAGAACAGTGCAAACTGGCTCTAACCAGAATAGAAAGAGGAGTGGGAGGCCCTGGTGCACAGCTGAGCAAGAGGATAAGTACATTAGAGTGTCTAGTTTGATTAACAGACGCCTCACAAGACCTCAACTGGCAGCTAAATAATACCTGCGAAACACCAGTCTCAATGTCAACAGAGTTGAGTTGCAAAGAAAAACCCACATCTCAGACTGGCCAATAAAAAGAAAAGATTAAGATTAAGAACACAGACACTGGACATAGGAAGATTGTAAAAAAAAATGTTATGGTCAGACTAATCTAAGTTTGAGGTGTTCTGATCACAAAGAATAACATTTGTGAGACAGAAAAAAATGAAAAGATGCTGGAGGATTGCTTGACGCTATCTATCAAGCATGGTGGAGGCAATGTGATGTTCTCGGGGTGCTTTGGTGGTGGTAAAGTGGGAGATTTGTACAGGGTAAAAGGGATCTTGAAGAAGGAAGACTATCACTCCATTTTGCAACGACATACCCTGTAGACGGTGCTTAATTTCCTCCTACAACAGGACAATGACCCAAAGCAGAGCTCCAAACTATGCAATAACTATTTATAGGGAATAAGCAGTCAGCTGGTATTTTGTCTATAATGGAGTTGCCAACACAGTCACCGGATCTCAACCCGATGGAGCAGCTTGACCGTAAGGTACATAAGAAGTGCCTATTAAGTCCACTTGTTTACTCCATGTGTAACTCTGTGTTGTCTGTTCACACTGCTTTGCTTTATCTTGGCCAGGTCGCAGTTGCAAATGAGAACTTGTTCTCAACTAGCCTACCTGGTTAAATAAAGGTGAAATAAAATAAAATAAAAAATCCAACTTGTGGGAGGTGCTTCAGGAAGCATGGGGTGAAATGTCTTCAGATTACCTCAACAAATTGAGAACTAGAATGCCAAAGGTCTGCCAAAGGCTGTAATTGCTGCAAATGGAGGATTCTTTGACGAAAGCAAAGTTTTAAGGACACAATTTCAATTAAAAATCATTATTTATAACCTTGTCAACGTCATGACTATGTTTCCTACTACAACTCATTTCATGGATGTTTTCATGGAAAACAAGGACATTTCTAAGTGACCCCAAACCTTTGAACGGTATTATATATAAAGTCTAAATCTGACATATATAGACCAACAAATGCTAACAGTCAGTATCTGGATAACAAGTGTGAAATGGTTGATAAAGTATGTGATATCAACAGAGAGGTATATATATATATATTTATATTTAAATATTGACTGGCTTTCATCAAGCTGCCCACTCAAGAAAAAGCTTCAAACTGTAACCAGTGCCTGCAACCTGGCTCAGGTTATCAGTCAACCTACCAGGGTAGTTACAAACAGCACAGGAATGAAATCATCAACATGTATTGATCACATCTTTACTAATGCTGCAGAAATTTGCTTGAAAGCAGTATCCAGATCCATCGGATGTAGTGATCACAATATAGTAGCCATATCTAGGAAGACCAAAGTTCCAAAGACTGGGCCTAATATAGTGTATAAGAGGTCATACAATAAGTTTTGTAGTGAGTCCTATGTTATTGATGTAAAGAATATCTGTTGGTCCGTGGTGTGTAATGAGGAGCAAACAGAAACTGAAATAGCTTATTCCAGTGGCTAATAAGCATGCACCCGTTAAGAAAATTACTGTAAAAAACGTTAAATCCCTGTGGATTGATGAGGAATTGAACAATTGCATGGTTGAGAGGGATGAGGCAAAATGAATGGCAAATAAGTCTGGCTGCTCAACCGATTGGCAAACTTATTGCAAATTGAGAGATCATGTGACCAAATTGAATAAAAATAAGAAGAAACTACACTATGAAACCAAGATAAATTAAATAAAGAATGATAGTAAAAAGCAAACTAGCAAATTTAGGCATAACATGCCAGCAACAAATACAGCAACAAATGTCACTACACATCCAAGTACAGTGGGACAAAAAATTATTTAGTCAGCCACCAATTGTGCAATTTCTCCCACTTAAAAAGATGAGAGAGGCCTGTAATTTTCATCATAGGTACACTTCAACTATGACAGACAAAATGAGAAAAAAAATCCTGAAAATCACATTGTAGGATTTTGAATGAATTTATTTGCAAATTATGGTGGAAAATAAGTATTTGGTCAATAACAAAAGTTTATCTCAATACTTTGTTATATACTCTTTGTTGGCAATGACAGAGGTCAACCGTTTTCTGTAGGTCTTCACAAGGTTTTCACACACTGTTACTGGTATTTTGGCCCATTCCTCCATGCAGATCTCCTCTCGAGCAGTGATGTTTTGGGGCTGTTGCTGGGCAACACAGACTTTCAACTCTCTCCAAAGATGTTCTATGGGGTTGAGATCTGGAGACTGGCTAGGCCACTCCAGGACCTTGAAATGCTTCTTTCGATGCCACTCCTTCATTGCCCGGGCGGTGTGTTTGGGATCATTGTCATGCTGAAAGACCCAGCCATGTTTCATCTTAGATGCCCTTGCAGATGGAAGGAGGTTTTCACTCAAAATCTCACGATACATGGCCCCATTCATTCTTTCCTTTACACAGATCAGTCGTCCTGGTCCCTTTGCAGAAAAACAGCCCCAAAGCATAATGTTTCCACCCCCATGCTTCACAGTAGGTATGGTGTTCTTTGGATGCAACTCAGCATTTTTTGTCCTCCAAACACAACGAGTTGAGTTTTTACCAAAAAGTTATATTTTGGTTTCATCTGACCATATGACATTCTCCCAATCTTCTTGTGGATCATCCAAATGCTCTCTAGCAAACTTCAGACGGGCCTGGACATGTACTGGCTTAAGCAGGGGGACACGTCTGGCACTGCAGGATTTGAGTCCCTGGCGGCGTAGTATGTTACTGATGGTAGGCTTTGTTACTTTGGTCCCAGCTCTCTGCAGGTCATTCACTAGGTCCCCCCGTGCGGTTCTGGGATTTTTGCTCACCGTTCTTGTGATGATTTTGACCCCACGGGGTGAGATCTTGCGTGGAGCCCCAGATCGAGGGAGATTATCAGTGGTCTTGTATGTCTTCCATTTCCTAATAATTGCTCCCACAGTTGATTTCTTCAAAGCAAGCTGCTTACCTATTGCAGATTCAGTCTTCCCAGCCTGGTGCAAGTCTACAATTTTGTTTCTGGTGTCCTTTGACAGCTCTTTGGTCTTGGCCATAGTGGAGTTTGGAGTGTGACTGTTTGAGGTTGTGGACAACTTCAAACAGGTTCCATTATTAATACAGGTAACGAGTGGAGGACAAAGGAGCCTCTTAAACAAGAAGTTACAGGTCTGTGAGAGCCAGAAATGTTGCTTGTTTGTAGGTGACCAAATACTTATTTTCCACCATAATTTGCAAATAAATTCATTAAAAATCCTACAATGTGATTTTCAGGATTTTTTTTCTAATTTTTGTCATAGTTGAAGTGTACCTATGATAAAAATTACAGGCCTCTAGAATCTTTTTTAAGTTGGTGGCTGACTAAATTGGTGGCTGACTAAATACTTTTTTGCCCCACTGTATATCTAACCAAATTATGAAAGACATGATTTGTAATTCCGTAAAGTTACTGTGGAAGAGGGAATTTTTTGTTGTTGTCTATCAACAATGACAAGCCACCGGGGTCTGACAACTTGGATGGAAAATAACTGAGGATAATAGCATTCGATATTGCCACTCCTATTTGCCACATCTTCAATTTAAGACTAGAAAGTGTGTGCCCTCAGGCTTGGAGGGAAGCAAAAGTCATTCTGCTACCTAAGAATAGTAAAGCCCCCTTTACTGGCATAAATAGCTGACCAATCAGCCTGTTACCAACCCTTAGTAAACCTCTGGAAAAAAATGGTGTTTGACCAGATACAATACTATTTTACAGTAAACAAATTGACAACAAACTTTCAGTATGCTTATAGAGATGGATATTGAAAAAGCACAGCACTTACACAAATGACTGATGAATGGCAGAGAGAAATTGATGATGAATACATTGTGGCGGGTGTTTTGTTACACTTGAGTGTGGCCTTTGACATTATCGATCACAGTCTGCTGCTGGAAAAACTTGTGTTATGGCTTTACACACCCTGCCATATCGTGGATGAAGAGTTACCTGTCTAACAGAACACAGAAGGTGTTCTTTAATGGAAGACTTTCCAACATAATCCAGGTAGAATCAGGAATTCCCCAGGGTAGCTGTCTAGGCCCATTATGTTTTTCAATCTTTACTAATGACATGCCACTGGCGCAACCCTATACATGTCAGCTAATACAGCGACTGAAATGACTGCAACACTTAACAAAGAGTTGCAGTTAATTTCAGAGTGGGTGGCAAGGAATTAGTTAGTCCTAAATATTTCTAAAACTAAAAGCATTGTATTTGGTACAAATAATTCACTAAACCCTAAACCTCAACAAAATCTTGTAATAAATAATGTGGAAATTGAGCAAGTTGAGGTGACTAAACTGCTGGGACTTACGCTGGATTGTAAACTGTCATGGTCAAAGCATATTGATACAACAGTATCTAAGATGGGGAAAAGTATGTCTATGATGAGGTGCTGCTCTACCTTCTTGATAGCACTGTCAACAAGGCAGGTCCTACAGGCCCTAGTTTTGTCGCACCTGGACGACAGTTTTGTCATGTGGTCAGGTGCCACAAAAAAATGACTTAGGAGAATTGCAATTGGTTCAGAACAGAACAACATGGATGGCCCTTGGATGCACACAGAGAGATAATATTAATAATATGTATGTCAATCTCTCCTTGCTCAAAGTGGAGGAGAGATTGACTTCATCACTGCTTGTATTTATGAGAGGTATTGACATGTTGAATGCACCGAGCTGCCTGTTTGAACTACTGACACACAGTAGTTCAAGACATGCCACAAGAGGTCTCTTCACAGTCCCCATGTCCAGAACAGACGATGGAAGGCACACAGTACTAAATAGAGCCATGACTACATGGAACTCTATTCCACATGAAGTAACTGATGCAAGCAGTACAATTAGATAAAAAAAAACAGATAAAATACACCTTATGGAACAGCAGGGACTGTGAAGCAACACAAACATAGGCACAGATACATGCATACACACACACACAAGATAGCATACGCACTATACACACACGTACACGGATTTTGTACTTTATATATGTGGTAGTGGTGGAGTAGGGGACAGAGAGCACACAGTCTGTGAATGTATGTTTTTAAAATTGTATAAACTTCCTTAATTTTGCTGCACCCCAGGAAAAGTAGCTGCTGCCTCCATAATAAATACAAATACAAATGCTACAGGTGTTTTATTTTTTAAAGCCCATAACCATGTGTGTGAGGTGTATACTTTCATTTCAAAGTAGATTTGTTTAAGACTACCAATAATCACTTTGTGTGACACTGATTTAGCCCACAGCAGTAAAAGGTTTTAACCTTTGAGGCTCTCTAAACTTTTTTGGCTGTCCTACACAAGCTTTATTGATGTTGTTGTGTTTTTATAGCACAATGATAGGTAGGTGGGCGCAGAGGTGATTCAGATCATTACAAAAGAGGATAATGATCCACGTTTACCTCAAGATCAGGCAGGCTTTGAATGGTAATCTTTACGGCACTGTTTGTGGTCTTTGAAAATGCAGGCACTGCATTGTGGGATTTAGTGAGGCACCTGTCATCAGTCACTGATATGTTATGCACATCTCCAGTTCTTAAAGAGAGATTTAGGCTAAGGTTATCAAGAGAGAGGCTCACACTTTTTTATAGTTGATGTCCAGGCCGCATATTTGACACAGTTGAATTGTGGGACATATCTAAGTATAGTGGCAATGCATGGAATCAAGACATTGAGAGTCCATGAGACCAACTTGATGCATACATTTAAACCACTCCCAGAGGGCCAGCATCACTAAAGAATATGAAAGCATGTCTTTGACATTACAATGAATTATTCCACTTACAGTGCCTTGCGAAAGTATTCGGCCCCCTTGAACTTTGCAACCTTTTGCCACATTTCAGGCTTCAAACATAAAGATATAAAACTGTATTTTTTTGTGAAGAATCTACAACAAGTGGGACACAATCATGAAGTGGAATGACATTTATTGGATATATCAAACTTTTTTAACAAATCAAAAACTGAAAAATTGGGCGTGCAAAATTATTCAGCCCCCTTAAGTTAATACTTTGTAGCGCCACCTTTTGCTGCGATTACAGCTGTAAGTCGCTTGGGGTATGTCTGTATCAGTTTTGCACATCGAGAGACTGACATTTTTTCCAATTCCTCCTTGCAAAACAGCTCGAGCTCAGTGAGGTTGGATGGAGAGCATTTGTGAACAGCAGTTTTCAGTTCTTTCCACAGATTCTCGATTGGATTCAGGTCTGGACTTTGACTTGGCCATTCTAACACCTGGACATGTTTATTTTTGAACCATTCCATTGTAGATTTTGCTTTATGTTTTGGATCATTGTCTTGTTGGAAGACAAATCTGTAACGGCGTTCTTCGTTTGTTGAAAGAGAGTCGGACCGAAATGCAGCGTGGTGGTTACTCATGTCTTTAATGAATGAATCGACGTACATGAAATAACTGATACAAATACAAAACAACAAAACGGAACGTGAAACCTAATTACAGCCTATCTGGTGAAACTACACAGAGACAGGAACAATCACCCACGAAATACAAAGTGAAACCCAGGCTACCTAAATACGGTTCCCCATCAGAGACAACAAGAATCACCTGACTCTGATTGAGAACCGCCTCAGGCAGCCAAGCCTATACTAGACACACCCCTAATCAACCACAATCCCAATGCCTACAAAAACCCCAATACGACAACACAATAAACCCATGTCACACCCTGGCCTGAACAAATAATTAAAGAAAACACAAAATACTAAGACCAAGGCGTGACAGAACCCCCCCCCCCCTAAGGTGCGGACTCCCGGACGCACCTCAAAACCATAGGGAGGGTCCGGGTGGGCGTCTGTCCATGGTGGCGTTTCCGGCTCGGGACGTGGACCCCACTCCATGAATGTCATAGTTCCTCCGCTTCGCGTCCTGGGATAATCCACCCTCGCCGCCGACCATGGCCTAATAGTCCTCACCCAGGACCCCACTGAACTGAGGGGCAGCTCGGGACTGAGGGGCAGCTCGGGACTGAGGCAGCTCGGGACTGAGGGGAAGCTCGGGACTGAGGGGCAGCTCGGGACTGAGGCAGCTCGGGACTGAGGGGAAGCTCGGGACTGAGGGGAAGCTCGGGACTGAGGGGAAGCTCGGGACTGAGGGGCAGCTCGGGACTGAGGGGCAGCTCGGGACTGAGGGGCAGCTCGGGACTGAGGGGAAGCTCAGTACTGAGAGAAAGCCCAGTACTGAGAGGAAGCCCAGTACTGAGAGGAAGCCCAGTACTGAGATGAAGCTCAGGCAGGTAGTAGGCTCCGGTAGATCCTGGCTGGCTGGCGGATCTGGAAAATTCTGGTTGACTGGCAGATCTGGAAGAATCTGGTTGACTGGCAGATCTGGAAGAATCTGGTTGACTGGCAGATCTAGAAGATCATGGCTGACTGGCAGATCTAGCTGCTCTATGCAGACTGGCAGATCTGGAAGAGACTGGTTGACTGGCAGATCTGGAAGAATCTGGTTGACTGGCAGATCTAGAAGATCATGGCTGACTGGCGGATCTAGCTGCTCTATGCAGACTGGCAGCTCCTTGCAGACTGGCAGCTCCTTGCAGACTGACAGCTCCTTGCAGACTGGCAGCTCTTTGCAGACTGACAGCTCTGGCTGCTTCATGCAGACTGACAGCTCTGACTGCTCCATGCAGGCTGACAGCTCTGACTGCTTCATAATACAGACTGACAGCTCTGGCTGCTTTATGCAGACTGACAGGTCTGGCTGCTTCATACAGACTGACAGCTCTGACTGCTCCATGCAGGCTGACAGCACCCTGCAGACCGGCAGCTCCTTGCAGACTGACAGCTCCTTGCAGACTGGCAGCTCTTTGCAGACTGACACTTCTGGCTGCTTCATGCAGACTGACAGCTCAGGCTGCTCCGAACAGGCAAGAGGCTCCGGCAGCGCTGTAGAGGAGGAAGGCTCTGATAGCGCTGAACAGGCGGGAGACTCCGACAGCGCAGGAGGGAAGGAAGGCTCTGATACACCAGTCTGCTGCTGCATACACACACCAGTCTGCTGCTGCATACATACACCAGTCTGCTGCTGCATACACTCACCAGTCTGCTGCTGCATACATACACCAGTCTGCTGCTGCATACACACACCAGTCTGCTGCTGCATACATACACCAGTCTGCTGCTGCATACATACACCAGTCTGCTGCTGCATACACACACCAGTCTGCTGCTGCATACATACACCAGTCTGCTGCTGCATACATACACCAGTCTGCTGCTGCATACATACACCAGTCTGCTGCTGCATACATACACCAGTCTGCTGCTGCATACATACACCAGTCTGCTGCTGCATACATACACCAGTCTGCTGCTGCATACATACACACCAGTCTGCTGCATACATACACCAGTCTGCTGCCGACCAGCACAAACGCCAATGAATGAATGAATGAATTAAATAAACATGTATTTCATATTTATTGTAGTCTTTGGAATTTCAAGAAAAGCCATGCGTTCTTGCTGGGATTAATAATGCATTGGATTCAATAATAAGGTCATCAGCAGACTGTAGTTTACACTGAAGCGTGTCCAATTCTAGAACACACACCAGGGTTCCAGAACACACACCAGGATTCCAGAACACACACCAGGGTTCCAGAACACACACCATGGTGAGCTCTTTTCAATACCACAGGCCCATTCATTAAGCTCCTTGCACAAAGCCCCCCACAAAGGCCTGTTTTGGTTATAAATATCATACATAATTGCTCTCTCGTACAAGGTGATGCAATATCATGAGGCTCTTTGAGAAGTTGACATTTATATGAAATAATATCTTTCTATATATCCTGGCATTGACTATGCACTTTTGTATATTTCAAATCGGTATTATGTATTTACTGCACACATAGTCCATACAATATGTGCATATAAAGTACATGCAGTGGTCCCGTCTCTTGGTCTTTCATCACAGTGGTATTATACTGCAGTCAAACACAACACACACAATGCAGTGTAATTCTGTCCTGTATTATCAACAGAGAAGAAGCTCCTCAGCTACACTTTTAATCACTCTCTTGGATTGATTATCCATGTGTAAAAAAGTGCCCACTTTGCACTAAAAATGTCACTGTAAATATTTGACAAATAGCCCCTCTCCAGCCTCCTCCAAAAACGTAACTTTGCAAATGAGTGCATATACATATACAGTAAACAGCATGTGTATATTGGCATGTTCCATCATACATGCATGCATTAAACCAAATCAGAGAGAGAGAGAGAGAGAGAGAGAGAGAGAGAGAGAGAGAGAGAGAGCAAAATAGAGAAAGAGAGAGAAAATGAGAGAGAGAGATAGAGCAAGAGACGGAGAAAGAGAGAGAGGTAGAGGGAGAGAGAGAGAAAGTGAAAATGAGAGAAAGGGAGGGAGAGAGATAGGGTGAGTGAGAGAGATAGAGCAAGAAAGAAAATAAGAGAGAGAGCGGGAGAGAGAGCGAGAGAGAGAAAGAGACAGAGGTAGAATGAGAGAGAGAAAAAGAGAGAGAGAGAGAGTGAGCGAGAGAGACAAAGAGCGTGCGAGAGAGAGAGAGAGAGAGAGAGAGAGAGAGAGAGAGAGAGAGAGAGATGGTCACTGACAGAATCCATTCTGTGATATTGATTTTCACAGTAGAAAGTAAAGGTGCTTTAAAATGTGTCATGTCAGACTGATGCACCATCTGAACTGATGATTCCCTCATTGATATACAGTTATTCAGTTATACAGTTACCAAAGTCACAATACTGCAATGTCGGGAAAAAATACAAATAAACACAACAAAGACTTGTGTATTATTCATTTGGATGCATGCTTTGTGAGAGAAGATCTTGTGGGTTCCTCAGGTTGACAAAAACAAAGTTTTGCTGAATAAGGAAATGTTATTCAGTAGCTATCTCAAAGTCCTCTGTAATGTGTCTGTATAGAATGATGGGGCCGTTTGTAATCGAAAACAGAGGGAATTGCATGCAGATCCCCACTGGGCACAGACGTCAATTCAACATCTATTCCACGTTGGTTCAATGTAATTTCA
The DNA here is from genome assembly GCF_023373465.1 of Oncorhynchus keta. Classification (NCBI taxonomy): domain Eukaryota; kingdom Metazoa; phylum Chordata; class Actinopteri; order Salmoniformes; family Salmonidae; genus Oncorhynchus; species Oncorhynchus keta. The sequence continues at coordinate 30,858,970 of NC_068446.1, read as the reverse complement.
TTGAAATGATGTGGAAACAACATTGATTCAACCAGTGACGGATGGGAAATTAGTGTCTGTACCTGTAGCAAATCTATTATGCTCCCGATTCGATTTACCGCACCAAAATATATCTGCATACACAACATAAATATGCAAATCACATCAGATTACATTTCTCTCCATCTGAATAATTTGGGATTATCAGTAGTAGACAGGAACTAAATCTACTTTTTTCTCTTGGCCTTGCTGCAGTCTGAGTTCCCTCTCCCCACACTCACACAAACACTCACACAAAGGGAATGAAACACATTGCTCACCCAGCGCCTGATGAAATTCAGCCGATACTGGGGTCATGGAGTTGTGTGGGAGACCATTGATGTTGAGCGCCCCCATCTGGTGAATCTGGGTGGCGGGGAAGGCCACGCTGGGAGTCAGGAAGCCCCCGTGACTCGCTGCCATGATGGCTGCCTGTTGCTGCATGAGCTGGGGGAACAGGAGGGAGAGATAGGGAGCGAGATTAGTGTGGATGATGGGAGAACAGAGAAAGATGAATGGATGGTGGGGAGTACAGAGAAAGATTAGTATGGATGGTGGGGAGTACAGAGAAAGATTAGTATGGATGGTGGGGAGTACAGAGAAAGATTAGTATGGATGGTGGGAGAACAGAGACAGATTAGTATGGATGGTGGGAGAACAGAGAAAGATTAGTATGGATGGTGGGAGAACAAAGACAGATTAGTATGGATGGTGGGAGAACAGGGAAAGATTAGTATGGATGGTGGGAGAACAGAGAAAGATGAATGGATGGTGGGGAGTACAGAGAAAGATGAATGGATGGTGGGAGTACAGAGAAAGATTAGTATGGATGATGGGAGAACAGAGAAAGATTAGTATGGATGGTGGGAGAAGAGAGAAAGATTAGTATGGATGGTGGGAGAACAGGGAAAGATTAGTATGGATGGTGGGAGAACAGAGAAAGATGAATGGATGGTGGGGAGTACAGAGAAAGATTAGTATGGATGGTGGGAGAACAGAGAAAGATTAGTATGGATGGTGGGAGAACAGAGAAAGATTAGTATGGATGATGGGAGAACAGAGAAAGATTAGTATGGATGGTGGGAGTACAGAGAAAGATGAATGGATGGTGGGGAGTACAGAGAACGATTAGTATGGATGGTGGGAGAACAGAGAACGATTAGTATGGATGGTGGGAGAACAGAGACAGATTAGTATGGATGATGGGAGAACAGAGAAAGATTAGTATGGATGATGGGAGAACAGAGAAAGATTAGTATGGATGGTGGGAGAACAGAGAAAGATGAATGGATGGTGGGAGAACAGAGAAAGATTAGTATGGATGATGGGAGAACAGAGAAAGATTAGTATGGATGGTGGGAGAACAGAGAAAGATGAATGGATGGTGGGAGAACAGAGAAAGATTAGTATGGATGATGGGAGAACAGAGAAAGATGAATGGATGGTGGGAGAACAGAGAAAGATGAATGGATGGTGGGAGAACAGAGAAAGATGAATGGATGGTGGGAGAACAGAGAAAGATGAATGGATGGTGGGAGAACAGAGAAAGATTAGTATGGATGGTGGGAGAACAGAGAAAGATTAGTATGGATGATGGGAGAACAGAGAAAGATGAATGGATGGTGGGGAGAACAGAGAAAGATTAGTATGGATGGTGGGAGAACAGAGAAAGATTAGTATGGATGGTGGGAGAACAGAGAAAGATTAGTATGGATGGTGGGAGAACAGAGAAAGATTAGTATGGATGGTGGGAGAACAGAGAAAGATTAGTATGGATGGTGGGAGAACAGAGACAGATTAATGGATGGTGGGAGAACAGAGAAAGATTAGTATGGATGGTGGGAGAACAGAGACAGATTAGTATGGATGGTGGGAGAACAGAGAAAGATTAGTATGGATGGTGGGAGAACAGAGAAAGATTAGTATGGATGATGGGAGAACAGAGAAAGATTAGTATGGATGGTGGGAGAACAGAGAAAGATTAGTATGGATGGTGGAGAACAGAGACAGATTAGTATGGATGGTGGGAGAACAGAGAAAGATTAGTATGGATGATGGGAGAACAGAGAAAGATGAATGGATGGTGGGGAGTACAGAGAAAGATTAGTATGGATGGTGGGAGAACAGAGAAAGATTAGTATGGATGGTGGGAGAACAGACAGATTAGTATGGATGGTGGGAGAACAGAGAAAGATTAGTATGGATGGTGGGAGAACAGAAAGATTAGTATGGATGATGGGAGAACAGAGAAAGATTAGTATGGATGGTGGGAGAACAGAGAAAGATTAGTATGGATGGTGGGAGAACAGAGAAAGATTAGTATGGATGGTGGGAGAACAGAGAAAGATTAGTATGGATGGTGGGAGAACAGAGAAAGATTAGTATGGATGGTGGGAGAACAGAGAAAGATTAGTATGGATGGTGGGAGAACAGACAGATTAGTATGGATGATGGGAGAACAGAGAAAGATTAGTATGGATGGTGGGAGAACAGAGAAAGATTAGTATGGATGGTGGGAGAACAGAGAAAGATTAGTATGGATGGTGGGAGAACAGAGAAAGATGAATGGATGGGGGGAGAACAGAGAAAGATTAGTATGGATGGTGGGAGAACAGAGAAAGATTAGTATGGATGGTGGGAGAACAGAGACAGATTAGTATGGATGGTGGGAGAACAGAGAAAGATTAGTATGGATGGTGGGAGAACAGAGAAAGATTAGTATGGATGGTGGGAGAACAGAGAAAGATTAGTATGGATGGTGGGAGAACAGAGAAAGATTAGTATGGATGGTGGGAGAACAGA
>NC_068446.1:30711150-30851150 GCF_023373465.1 Oncorhynchus keta | reverse complement strand
AACTAGAAGTGTTGACAGAGATATTCAGAGTAATTTTGTCAACCAACTAGAAGTGTTGACAGAGATATTCAGAGTAATTTTGTCAACCAACTAGAAGTGTTGACAGAGATATTCAGAGTAATTTGGTCCACCAACTAGAAGTGTTGACAGAGATATTCAGAGTAATTTGGTCAACCAACTAGAAGTGTTGACAGAGATATTCAGAGTAATTTGGTCAACCAACTAGAAGTGTTGACAGAGATATTCAGAGTAATTTGGTCCACCAACTAGAAGTGTTGACAGAGATATTCTGAGTAATTTGGTCAACCAACTAGAAGTGTTGACAGAGATATTCAGAGTAATTTGGTCCACCAACTAGAAGTGTTGACAGAGATATTCAGAGTAATTTGGTCAACCAACTAGAAGTGTTGACAGAGATATACAGAGTAATTTGGTCCACCAACTAGAAGTGTTGACAGAGATATTCAGAGTAATTTGGTCCACCAACTAGAAGTGTTGACAGAGATATTCAGAGTAATTTGGTCCACCAACTAGAAGTGTTGACAGAGATATTCAGAGTAATTTGGTCAACCAACTAGAAGTGTTGACAGAGATATTCAGAGTAATTTGGTCCACCAACTAGAAGTGTTGACAGAGATATTCAGAGTAATTTGGTCAACCAACTAGAAGTGTTGACAGAGATATTCAGAGTAATTTGGTCAACCAACTAGAAGTGTTGACAGAGATATTCAGAGTAATTTGGTCAACCAACTAGAAGTGTTGACAGAGATATTCAGAGTAATTTGGTCAACCAACTAGAAGTGTTGACAGAGATATTCAGAGTAATTTGGTCAACCAACTAGAAGTGTTGACAGAGATATTCAGAGTAATTTGGTCCACCAATTAGAAGTGTTGACAGAGATATTCTGAGTAATTTGGTCAACCAACTAGAAGTGTTGACAGAGATATTCAGAGTAATTTGGTCAACCAACTAGAAGTGTTGACAGAGATATTCAGAGTAATTTGGTCCACCAACTAGAAGTGTTGACAGAGATATTCAGAGTAATTTGGTCCACCAACTAGAAGTGTTGACAGAGATATTCAGAGTAATTTGGTCCACCAACTAGAAGTGTTGACAGAGATATTCAGAGTAATTTGGTCAACCAACTAGAAGTGTTGACAGAGATATTCAGAGTAATTTGGTCAACCAACTAGAAGTGTTGACAGAGATATTCAGAGTAATTTGGTCAACCAACTAGAAGTGTTGACAGAGATATTCAGAGTAATTTGGTCCACCAACTAGAAGTGTTGACAGAGATATTCAGAGTAATTTGGTCAACCAACTAGAAGTGTTGACAGAGCTATTCAGAGTAATTTGGTCAACCAACTAGAAGTGTTGACAGAGATATTCAGAGTAATTTGGTCCACCAACTAGAAGTGTTGACAGAGATATTCAGAGTAATTTGGTCCACCAACTAGAAGTGTTGACAGAGATATTCAGAGTAATTTGGTCAACCAACTAGAAGTGTTGACAGAGATATTCAGAGTAATTTGGTCAACCAACTAGAAGTGTTGACAGAGATATTCAGAGTAATTTGGTCCACCAACTAGAAGTGTTGACAGAGATATTCAGAGTAATTTGGTCAACCAACTGGAAGTATTGACAGAGATATTCAGAGTAATTTGGTCCACCAACTAGAAGTGTTGACAGAGATATTCAGAGTAATTTGGTCCACCAACTAGAAGTGTTGACAGAGATATTCAGAATAATTTGGTCCACCAACTAGAAGTGTTGACAGAGATATTCAGAGTAATTTGGTCAACCAACTAGAAGTGTTGACAGAGATATTCAGAGTAATTTGGTCCACCAACTAGAAGTGTTGACAGAGATATTCAGAGTAATTTGGTCAACCAACTAGAAGTGTTGACAGAGATATTCAGAGTAATTTGGTCCACCAACTAGAAGTGTTGACAGAGATATTCAGAGTAATTTGGTCAACCAACTAGAAGTGTTGACAGAGATATTCAGAGTAATTTGGTCCACCAACTAGAAGTGTTGACAGATATATTCAGAGTAATTTGGTCCACCAACTAGAAGTGTTGACAGAGATATTCAGAGTAATTTGGTCCACCAACTAGAAGTGTTGACAGAGATATTCAGAGTAATTTGGTCAACCAACTAGAAGTGTTGACAGAGATATTCAGAGTAATTTGGTCAACCAACTAGAAGTGTTGACAGAGATATTCAGAGTAATTTGGTCCACCAACTAGAAGTGTTGACAGAGATATTCAGAGTAATTTGGTCCACCAACTAGAAGTGTTGACAGAGATATTCAGAGTAATTTGGTCCACCAACTAGAAGTGTTGACAGAGATATTCAGAGTAATTTGGTCCACCAACTAGAAGTGTTGACAGAGATATTCAGAGTAATTTGGTCAACCAACTAGAAGTGTTGACAGAGATATTCAGAGTAATTTGGTCAACCAACTAGAAGTGTTGACAGAGATATTCAGAGTAATTTGGTCAACCAACTAGAAGTGTTGACAGAGATATTCAGAGTAATTTGGTCCACCAACTAGAAGTGTTGACAGAGATATTCAGAGTAATTTGGTCCACCAACTAGAAGTGTTGACAGAGATATTCAGAGTAATTTGGTCCACCAACTAGAAGTGTTGACAGAGATATTCAGAGTAATTTGGTCAACCAACTAGAAGTGTTGACAGAGATATTCAGAGTAATTTGGTCCACCAACTAGAAGTGTTGACAGAGATATTCAGAGTAATTTGGTCCACCAACTAGAAGTGTTGACAGAGATATTCAGAGTAATTTGGTCAACCAACTAGAAGTGTTGACAGAGATATTCAGAGTAATTTGGTCAACCAACTAGAAGTGTTGACAGAGATATTCAGAGTAATTTGGTCAACCAACTAGAAGTGTTGACAGAGATATTCAGAGTAATTTGGTCCACCAACTAGAAGTGTTGACAGAGATATTCAGAGTAATTTGGTCAACCAACTAGAAGTGTTGACAGAGATATTCAGAGTAATTTGGTCCACCATCTAGAAGTGTTGACAGAGATATTCAGAGTAATTTGGTCAACCAACTAGAAGTGTTGACAGAGATATTCAGAGTAATTTGGTCCACCAACTAGAAGTGTTGACAGAGATATTCAGAGTAATTTGGTCCACCAACTAGAAGTGTTGACAGAGATATTCAGAGTAATTTGGTCAACCAACTAGAAGTGTTGACAGAGATATTCAGAGTAATTTGGTCCACCAACTAGAAGTGTTGACAGAGATATTCAGAGTAATTTGGTCCACCAACTAGAAGTGTTGACAGAGATATTCAGAGTAATTTGGTCCACCAACTAGAAGTGTTGACAGAGATATTCAGAGTAATTTGGTCCACCAACTAGAAGTGTTGACAGAGATATTCAGAGTAATTTGGTCCACCAACTAGAAGTGTTGACAGAGATATTCAGAGTAATTTGGTCAACCAACTAGAAGTGTTGACAGAGATATTCAGAGTAATTTGGTCCACCAACTAGAAGTGTTGACAGAGATATTCAGAGTAATTTGGTCACCAACTAGAAGTGTTGACAGAGATATTCAGAGTAATTTGGTCCACCAACTAGAAGTGTTGACAGAGATATTCAGAGTAATTTGGTCCACCAACTAGAAGTGTTGACAGAGATATTCAGAGTAATTTGGTCCACCAACTAGAAGTGTTGACAGAGATATTCAGAGTAATTTGGTCAACCAACTAGAAGTGTTGACAGAGATATTCAGAGTAATTTGGTCCACCAACTAGAAGTGTTGACAGAGATATTCAGAGTAATTTGGTCAACCAACTAGAAGTGTTGACAGAGATATTCAGAGTAATTTGGTCAACCAACTAGAAGTGTTGACAGAGATATTCAGAGTAATTTGGTCAACCAACTAGAAGTGTTGACAGAGATATTCAGAGTAATTTGGTCAACCAACTAGAAGTGTTGACAGAGATATTCAGAGTAATTTGGTCCACCAACTAGAAGTGTTGACAGAGATATTCAGAGTAATTTGGTCCACCAACTAGAAGTGTTGACAGAGATATTCAGAGTAATTTGGTCAACCAACTAGAAGTGTTGACAGAGATATTCAGAGTAATTTGGTCCACCAACTAGAAGTGTTGACAGAGATATTCAGAGTAATTTGGTCAACCAACTAGAAGTGTTGACAGAGATATTTAGAGTCATTTTCTTTTTCTACAACGTTCATCCACATTCAGATGGTATATTTATCCTCGGCAGTAGATAGCAACATGTCTGTAGCAGACAAAGAGCTAAATACAATTGAACCACGTCTTCATCATCACGCCCATAACCTTTTCTCGCTACGACAAGAAAAATAAAGGAAAGGAAGAAAAGAAACGAAGGCAGAAGAAAAGAAGCAGGGAAAAAGTTTCCCGTTGCTACAGCTTCCATTTAGTGTCAGGCATCTGCTTCTTTATTGTAACCTGATGGTTTTATTCTCCCCTGGTGCCAGCAGGCAATCACCTCTTTATCACATGGCAATTATCTCTATAGCACTGCTCTGTGACTCCCTGACTCTCAGCACTGTCCCATGTGACCCTTCCAGCCAGTCCTGCACAGGTACTGAGAAGGAGGAGAGAATGGGGGAGCTAGGAAGGAGAAGTGTGTGTGTGTGTGTGTGTGTGTGAGGGAAGGGGGGGGAGTAAGCAAAAGAGAAAACCCCGGTTATTGAGGTCTTGGACCTGCAGATTGCCTGAAACTGCAGACTGGTGTGCACTCTAGCAGAGACAATCTGAAGACAATGGAGTCCACTGCAACTTCCTGGACTGAGCTTAATGGCTTCATTTGTTACCATCATGTATCTCCTTAGTGGGGTTTAATAGGGTTTGTTTAATCCCTGCTGCACTTTGCTGTGTGTGTGTGTGCATGTGTGTGCGTGTGTGTGTGCGTGTGTGTGCGTGTGTGCGTGTGTGCGTGTGTGTGTGTGTGTGTGTGTGTGTGTGTGTGTGTGTGTGTGTGTGTGTGTGTGTGTGTGTGTGTGTGTGTGTGTGTGTGTGTGTGTTGGTTTGGGAGGGTGTCACACTTATAAGGTCATTTTTTAATGAAATTTCAAGATCCGTACAGTTGCCTCACCTAAATAAATGTTTTCTCTCTTGTGTTATGTTTGGGACCTTTAATTAGGCATCATATAAAACATCCTCCTAGTTATTGGCTGTGCATAGTTCCTGATTGTGCAATGAACTGACTGGTGGTGTTGATTAGATGAGAGTACAGGCAAATCAGTTCAATATCAGTTGTAAGTCCTCTCTATTATGGATGTTTTGTAAAACACATTCTCAATTTACATTTAGTTTTTATAGTTGATCATTTCCTGATCTGTTAGGTTGGGTTGTGTTGAAAAGCATCTGCTATATATATATATATATATATATATATTCTGACTAGTTCCAACAGGGGGCGATGTTTGTCAATGTGAGTATTACACTCATGTGCCTCCTACATCTACCCACACAAAACTACCATTTGCACCTTGTTAAAAAAACTCCTTTCTCAAGTCATACATTTTTCTCACATTCAACCTAATACATCTGTTTGGGGGATTTTGTGCCTCTAGTGTCGCACATCTCCAAGCCTTCCCTTCTCACATTGACACAGGGTTGTGGCTCCCGAGTGGCGCAGAGGTCTAAAGCACTGCATCTCAGTGCTAGAGGTGTCACTACATACCCTGGTTTGATTCCAGGCTGTATCAAAACTGGCTGTGATTGGGGGTCCCATATGGTGGTACACAATTGGCCCAGCCTCGTCCCAGTTAGGGTTTGGCTGAGGTAGGCCGTCATTGTAAATAATATTTTTTTTCCTAACTGTCTTGCCTAGTTAAATAAAGGTTAAATAAATTGTAGAAAAATTCAGCAAGCTGAAATGGCTGTTCTTAAGAATATACACATGGATTGAGATGAGAGGAAGTAGGGACTCAAATCAAATTATGTACAAATATGCTCCATGTCTATTGACAGACGACAGGGAAAAATGGGTAGCTTGTTTTTTTGTGTATTTACACTGCTTCTTTAAAACAACTATTATCAGCCATTTGGAATGGTATAGGACTATCTTCCTTCTCTCTCCCTATGTTTCGTGAAATCACAAATGGGATGTCATCTGTCAAAACAGTGCTGCGTCTATCTTGAAAATGGCACATTTCTCATTTTTGGCACATGTTGTTGTCAGTATTGTATCCCTCCAATTTGTGTTCACCCCCCCTTCCCTGGTTTGACTAAAATCCAATTTACAGGCTGTCAGCTCAGCTCCATAATCCTATCCACTGCTGTATTTGTGAAGCAGCTCTTTGAATTAGCATTTTACTGTACTGTGTGTATATATAGGATCCCTGTAGATGTCTGTATTCCATACCCTGCTAGCTATATATACACTGGCTAACGAAAGGAGGAATACATACTGGATATTCTGAGATAAAGTTATTCTCTGTCATTGTGGGTTTTCTTCTTGGGAGGGTGTCGTAGTTTATTAAAAAAAGTAAAGAAACATTTAAAGTGTAGTTAAAGACTGTAACTAATATCTAATAAATGTAACTATAATGACTGTAACTAATATCTAATAAATGTAACTATAATGACTGTAACTAATATCTAATAAATGTAACTATAATGACTGTAACTAATATCTAATAAATGTAACTATAATGATCAAATATCTAACATTACTCGAAATGTATCATTCACAAAACTTAAGCAATGGATTTGCATATACCCACCTCATTGTCATGCTGCAGCAGTGCCTGGAAAAACAAGACACATGTTGTTGTGTGGCATAGAGTTAGTGACAGAGTGTGTAGCTATGTGTGTATGCATGTGTGTATGTGTGCGTGTGTGTGTGTGATGGGATGCGTGGGGCTCTGCCACAGTAAGTAATAGTCATGGCCAACCTGAGCGGGACACAATGCTCTCCCAGCAGACCACCACCGCCTCCACCACTCCTGAAATATTTGCATTTCTCCACATTTCCCGGGGATGGGCTGCATTTCATGAATTGTAATGAAGGCATGAGTTTTACTGGAGAGAGCACAGAGATGGCCTCGCAATTACTCTGGGACGGTCAATTTACACATTTCATACGGGTCCCCATGCCTGGGATATGAACGTCGGGAAAATGGGGAAGCCCCTGAGACTTGGGCAGCCTCAAAAATTCATCCTGGCATTTAGAGAAGAAGAAGAAAATCTGCCCGTGCGTACAAATAAGTAAATAAAGATAAAATGTAATTATTTGATAAATATATACATACTCTGTCTGCTGTGACTGGGGTTTTTATCTGTGTTGGACTGAACCCATTTCTTAATTCCATTTCCCTTTAAGCGGCAGTAGCTCTGTACGCAGGCTAAAGAGGTGTGCTTGGAGATACGATTCCTATGGAATATTCTGAATCATCTCTGGCCCCTGATACAGCTCTGGGGCCCTGGGGAGAGGAGGTGGAAGTGGAGCAGCACTGGACAGGTGAGCTCATCAAAGAGCCTGGGGTCTGCCATGTGTGGATGGTGCCCTGCCCTGGGGGTGTTGGGTGATAAGAGGTGTATGGAGGGTTGGGGGTTGTGTGAGTTAACTCACGACCCTGCCCTGGGGGGTGTTGGGGGATAAGAGGGGTATGGAGGGTGGGGGGGGTGTGTTAGTTAACTCACGACCCTGCCCTGGGGGGTGTTGGGGGATAAGAGGGGTATGGAGGGTTGGGGGTTGTGTTAGTTAACTCACGGCCCTGCTTTAGGGGGTGTTGAGGGGTAAGAGGGGTATGGAGGGTTGAGGGTTGTGTTAGTTGACTCACGGCCCTGCCCTGGGGGGTGTTGAGGGGTAAGAGGGGTAATGGGTTGTGTTAGTTAACTCACAGCTCTGCTCTGGGGGGTGTTGAGGGATAAGAGGGGTAATGGGTTGTGTTAGTTAACTCACAGCCCTGCTCTGGGGGGTGTTGAGGGATAAGAGGGGTAATGGGTTGTGTTAGTTAACTCACAGCTCTGCTCTGGGGGGTGTTGAGGGATAAGAGGGGTAATGGGTTGTGTTAGTTAACTCACAGCTCTGCTCTGAGGGATGATGAGGGGTAAGAGGGGTAATGGTTTGTGTTAGTTAACTCACAGCTCTGCTCTGGGGGGTGTTGAGGGATAAGAGGGGTAATGGGTTGTGTTAGTTAACTCACAGCTCTGCTCTGAGGGATGATGAGGGGTAAGAGGGGTAATTGAGGGTTTGTGTTAGTTAACTCACAACTCTGCTCTGGGGGTGTTGAGGGGTAAGAGGGGGGTAATGGGTTGTGTTAGTTAACTCACAGCCCTGCTCTGGGGGTGTTGAGGGGTAAGTAATGGAGGGTTGAGGGGGGTCACGCCCTGCCCTGGGGGTGTTGAGTAAGGGGAGGGTTGTGTTAGTTAACTCACAGCTCTGCTCTGGGGGTGTTGAGGGATAAGAGGGGTAATGGGTTGTGTTAGTTAACTCACAGCCCTGCTCTGGGGGTGTTGAGGGGTAAGAGGGGTATGGATGAGGGTTGTGTTAGTTAACTCACAGCCCTGCCCTGGGGGTGTTGAGGGGTAAGAGGGGTAATGGGTTGTGTTAGTTAACTCACGGCCCTGCTCTGGGGGTGTTGAGGGATAAGAGGGTAATGGGTTGTGTTAGTTAACTCACAGCCCTGCTCTGGGGGTGTTGAGGGATAAGAGGGGTAATGGGTTGTGTTAGTTAACTCACAGCCCTGCCCTGGGGGTGTTGAGGGATAAGAGGGGTAATGGGTTGTGTTAGTTAACTCACAGCCCTGCCCTGGGGGGTGTTGAGGGATAAGAGGGGTAATGGGTTGTGTTAGTTAACTCACAGCCCTGCTCTGGGGGTGTTGAGGGATAAGAGGGGTAATGGGTTGTGTTAGTTGGGCCCTGCTCTGGGGGTGTTGAGGGATAAGAGGGGTAATGGGTTGTGTTAGTTAACTCACAGCCCTGCTCGTGGGGGGTGTTGAGGGGTAAGAGGGGTAATGGGTTGTGTTAGTTAACTCACAGCCCTGCCCTGGGGGGTGTTGAGGGATAAGAGGGGTAATGGGTTGTGTTAGTTAACTCACAGCCCTGCTCTGGGGGGTGTTGAGGGATAAGAGGGGTAATGGGTTGTGTTAGTTAACTCACAGCCCTGCCCTGGGGGGTGTTGAGGGGTAAGAGGGGTAATGGGTTGTGTTAGTTAACTCACAGCTCTGCTCTGGGGGATGTTGAGGGGTAAGAGGGGTAATGGGTTGTGTTAGTTAACTCACGGCCCTGCTCTGGGGGGTGTTGAGGGGTAAGAGGGGTATGGAGGGTTGAGGGTTGTGTTAGTTGACTCACAGCCCTGCCCTGGGGGGTGTTGAGGGATAAGAGGGGTAATGGGTTGTGTTAGTTAACTCACAGCTCTGCTCTGGGGGATGTTGAGGGGTAAGAGGGGTAATGGGTTGTGTTAGTTAACTCACAGCCCTGCCCTGGGGGGTGTTGAGGGGTAAGAGGGGTAATGGGTTGTGTTAGTTGACTCACAGCCCTGCTCTGGGGGGTGTTGAGGGGTAAGAGGGGTAATGGGTTGTGTTAGTTAACTCACGGCCCTGCTCTGGGGGGTGTTGAGGGGTAAGAGGGGTATGGAGGGTTGAGGGTTGTGTTAGTTAACTCACAGCTCTGCTCTGGGGGTGTTGAGGGATAAGAGGGGTAATGGGTTGTGTTAGTTAACTCACAGCTCTGCTCTGGGGGGTGTTGAGGGATAAGAGGGGTAATGGGTTGTGTTAGTTAACTCACAGCTCTGCTCTGGGGGGTGTTGAGGGGTAAGCGGGGTATGGAGGGTTGAGGGTTGTGTTAGTTAACTCACAGCCCTGCCCTGGGGGTGTTGAGGGATAAGAGGGGTAATGGGTTGTGTTAGTTAACTCACAGCTCTGCTCTGGGGGGTGTTGAGGGGTAAGAGGGGTATGGAGGGTTGAGGGTTGTGTTAGTTAACTCACAGCCCTGCCCTGGGGGGTGTTGAGTGGTAAGAGGGGTAATGGGTTGTGTTAATTGACTCACAGCCCTGCCCTGGGGGGTGTTGAGGGATAAGAGGGGTAATGGGTTGTGTTAGTTAATTCACAGCCCTGCCCTGGGGGGTGTTGAGGGATAAGAGGGGTAATGGGTTGTGTTAGTTAACTCACAGCTCTGCTCTGGGGGGTGTTGAGGGGTAAGAGGGGTAATGGGTTGTGTTAGTTAACTCACAGCCCTCCCTGGGGGGTGTTGAGGGATAAGAGGGGTAATGGGTTGTGTTAGTTAACTCACAGCCCTGCCCTGGGGGGTGTTGAGGGGTAAGAGGGGTAATGGGTTGTGTTAGTTGACTCACGGCCCTGCTCTGGGGGGTGTTGAGGGATAAGAGGGGTAATGGGTTGTGTTAGTTAACTCACAGCCCTGCTCTGGGGGGTGTTGAGGGGTAAGAGGGGTAATGGGTTGTGTTAGTTAACTCACAGCCCTGCCCTGGGGGGTGTTGAGGGATAAGAGGGGTAATGGGTTGTGTTAGTTAACTCACAGCCCTGCTCTGGGGGGTGTTGAGGGATAAGAGGGGTAATGGGTTGTGTTAGTTAACTCACAGCCCTGCCCTGGGGGGTGTTGAGGGGTAAGAGGGGTAATGGGTTGTGTTAGTTAACTCACAGCTCTGCTCTGGGGGATGTTGAGGGGTAAGAGGGGTAATGGGTTGTGTTAGTTAACTCACGGCCCTGCTCTGGGGGGTGTTGAGGGGTAAGAGGGGTATGGAGGGTTGAGGGTTGTGTTAGTTGACTCACAGCCCTGCCCTGGGGGGTGTTGAGGGATAAGAGGGGTAATGGGTTGTGTTAGTTAACTCACAGCTCTGCTCTGGGGGGTGTTGAGGGGTAAGAGGGGTATGGAGGGTTGAGGGTTGTGTTAGTTAACTCACAGCCCTGCCCTGGGGGGTGTTGAGTGGTAAGAGGGGTAATGGGTTGTGTTAGTTGACTCACAGCCCTGCCCTGGGGGGTGTTGAGGGATAAGAGGGGTAATGGGTTGTGTTAGTTAACTCACAGCCCTGCCCTGGGGGGTGTTGAGGGATAAGAGGGGTAATGGGTTGTGTTAGTTGACTCACAGCCCTGCCCTGGGGGGTGTTGAGGGGTAAGAGGGGTAATGGGTTGTGTTAGTTAACTCACAGCTCTGCTCTGGGGGATGTTGAGGGGTAAGAGGGGTAATGGGCTGTGTTAGTTGACTCACAGCCCTGCCCTGGGGGATGTTTAGGGGTAAGAGGGGTAATGGGTTGTGTTAGTTAACTCACAGCTCTGCTCTGGGGGTGTTGAGGGGTAATGGGCTGTGTTAGTTGACTCACAGCCCTGCCCTGGGGGATGTTTAGGGGTAAGAGGGGTAATGGGTTGTGTTAGTTAACTCACGGCCCTGCTCTGGTGGGTGTTGAGGGGTAAGAGGGGTATGGAGGGTTGAGGGTCGTGTTAGTTGACTCACAGCTCTGCTCTGGGGGTGTTGAGGGGTAAGAGGGGTAATGGGTTGTTATAGTTAACTCACAGCTCTGCTCTGGGGGTGTTGAGGGATAAGAGGGGTAATGGGTTGTGTTAGTTAACTCACAGCTCTGCTCTGGGGGTGTTGAGGGGTAAGAGGGGTAATGGGTTGTGTTAGTTAACTCACAGCTCTGCTCTGGGGGGTGTTGAGGGATAAGAGGGGTAATGGGTTGTTATAGTTAACTCACAGCTCTGCTCTGGGGGTGTTGAGGGATAAGAGGGGTAATGGGTTGTTATAGTTAACTCACAGCTCTGCTCTGGGGGTGTTGAGGGGTAAGAGGGGTATGGAGGGTTGAGGGTTGTGTTAGTTAACTCACAGCTCTGCCCTGGGGGGTGTTGAGGGGTAAGAGGGGTAATGGGCTGTGTTAGTTAACTCACAGCCCTGCCCTGGGGGGTGTTGAGTGGTAAGAGGGGTAATGGGTTGTGTTAGTTTACTCACAGCTCTGCTCTGGGGGATGATGAGGGGTAAGAGGGGTAATGCGTTGTGTTAGTTAACTCACAGCTCTGCTCTGGGGGGTGTTGAGGGGTAAGAGGGGTATGGAGGGTTGAGGGTTGTGTTAGTTAACCCACAGCTCTGCTCTGGGGGTGTTGAGGGATACGAGCGGTAATGGGTTGTGTTAGTTAACTCACAGCTCTGCTCTGGGGGGTGTTGAGGGGTAAGAGGGGTATGGAGGGTTGAGGGTTGTGTTAGTTAACCCACAGCTCTGCTCTGGGGGGTGTTGAGGGGTAATGGGCTGTGTTAGTTAACTCACAGCCCTGCCCTGGGGGGTGTTGAGGGGTAAGAGGGGTAATGGGCTGTGTTAGTTAACTCACAGCCCTGCCCTGGGGGGTGTTGAGTGGTAAGAGGGGTAATGGGCTGTGTTAGTTGACTCACAGCCCTGCCCTGGGGGGTGTTGAGGGATAAGAGGGGTAATGGGCTGTGTTAGTTGACTCACAGCCCTGCCCTGGGGGGTGTTGAGGGATAAGAGGGGTAATGGGCTGTGTTAGTTAACTCACAGCCCTGCTCTGGGGGTGTTGAGGGATAAGAGGGGTAATGGGTTGTGTTAGTTAACTCACAGCCCTGCCCTGGGGGTGTTGAGGGTAAGAGGGGTAATGGGTTGTGTTAGTTAACTCACAGCTCTGCTCTGGGGGATGTTGAGGGGTAAGAGGGGTAATGGGTTGTGTTAGTTAACTCACGGCCCTGCTCTGGGGGTGTTGAGGGGTAAGAGGGGTATGGAGGGTTGAGGGTTGTGTTAGTTGACTCACAGCCCTGCCCTGGGGGTGTTGAGGGATAAGAGGGGTAATGGGTTGTGTTAGTTAACTCACAGCTCTGCTCTGGGGGATGTTGAGGGGTAAGAGGGGTAATGGGTTGTGTTAGTTAACTCACAGCCCTGCCCTGGGGGGTGTTGAGGGTAAGAGGGGTAATGGGTTGTGTTAGTTGACTCACAGCCCTGCCCTGGGGGGTGTTGAGGGATAAGAGGGGTAATGGGCTGTGTTAGTTGACTCACAGCCCTGCCCTGGGGGGTGTTGAGGGATAAGAGGGGTAATGGGCTGTGTTAGTTAACTCACAGCCCTGCTCTGGGGGGTGTTGAGGGATAAGAGGGGTAATGGGTTGTGTTAGTTAACTCACAGCCCTGCCCTGGGGGGTGTTGAGGGGTAAGAGGGGTAATGGGTTGTGTTAGGTAACTCACAGCTCTGCTCTGGGGGATGTTGAGGGGTAAAGAGGGTAATGGGTTGAGGGTTGTGTTAGTTGACTCACAGCCCTGCCCTGGGGGTGTTGAGGGGTAAGAGGGGTAATGGGTTGTGTTAGTTAACTCACAGCTCTGCTCTGGGGGATGTTGAGGGGTAAGAGGGGTAATGGGTTGTGGAGCCCTGCCCTGGGGGGTTGAGGGGTAAGAGGGGTAATGGGTTGTGTTAGTTGACTCACAGCCCTGCCCTGGGGGGTGTTGAGGGGTAAGAGGGGTAATGGGTTGTGTTAGTTGACTCACAGCCCTGCCCTGGGGGGTGTTGAGGGGTAAGAGGGGTAATGGGTTGTGTTAGTTAACTCACAGCTCTGCTCTGGGGGGATGTTGAGGGGTAAGAGGGGTATGGAGGGTTGAGGGTTGTGTTAGTTTACTCACAGCCCTGCCCTGGGGGATGTTTAGGGGTAAGAGGGGTAATGGGTTGTGTTAGTTAACTCACAGCTCTGCTCTGGGGGGTGTTGAGGGGTAATGGGCTGTGTTAGTTGACTCACAGCCCTGCCCTGGGGGATGTTTAGGGGTAAGAGGGGTAATGGGTTGTGTTAGTTAACTCACGGCCCTGCTCTGGTGGGTGTTGAGGGGTAAGAGGGGTAATGGGTTGTTATAGTTAACTCACAGCTCTGCTCTGGGGGTGTTGAGGGATAAGAGGGGTAATGGGTTGTGTTAGTTAACTCACAGCTCTGCTCTGGGGGGTGTTGAGGGATAAGAGGGGTAATGGGTTGTTATAGTTAACTCACAGCTCTGCTCTGGGGGGTGTTGAGGGGTAAGAGGGGTAATGCGTTGTGTTAGTTAACTCACAGCTCTGCTCTGGGGGGTGTTGAGGGGTAAGAGGGGTATGGAGGGTTGAGGGTTGTGTTAGTTAACTCACAGCTCTGCTCTGGGGGATGTTGAGGGGTAAGAGGGGTAATGGGTTGTGTTAGTTAACTCACAGCTCTGCTCTGGGGGATGTTGAGGGGTAAGAGGGGTAATGGGTTGTGTTAGTTAACTCACAGCTCTGCTCTGGGGGGTGTTGAGGGATAAGAGGGGTAATGGGTTGTGTTAGTTTACTCACAGCTCTGCTCTGGGGGATGATGAGGGGTAAGAGGGGTAATGCGTTGTGTTAGTTAACTCACAGCTCTGCTCTTGAGGGGTAAGAGGGGTATGGAGGGTTGAGGGTTGTGTTAGTTAACCCACAGCTCTGCTGGGGGGGGGATGTTGAGGGGTAAGAGGGGTAAGAGGGGTAATGGTCTGTGTTAGTTAACGCACAGCTCTGCTCTGGGGGGTGTTGAGGGATAAGAGGGGTAATGGGTTGTGTTAGTTTACTCACAGCTCTGCTCTGGGGGATGATGAGGGGTAAGAGGGGTAATGCGTTGTGTTAGTTAACTCACAGCTCTGCTCTGGGGGGTGTTGAGGGGTAAGAGGGGTATGGAGGGTTGAGGGTTGTGTTAGTTAACCCACAGCTCTGCTCTGGGGGGTGTTGAGGGGTAATGGGCTGTGTTAGTTAACTCACAGCCCTGCCCTGGGGGGTGTTGAGGGGTAAGAGGGGTAATGGTCTGTGTTAGTTAACTCACAGCCCTGCCCTGGGGGGTGTTGAGTGGTAAGAGGGGTAATGGGCTGTGTTAGTTGACTCACAGCCCTGCCCTGGGGGGTGTTGAGGGATAAGAGGGGTAATGGGCTGTGTTAGTTGACTCACAGCCCTGCCCTGGGGGGTGTTGAGGGATAAGAGGGGTAATGGGCTGTGTTAGTTGACTCACAGCCCTGCCCTGGGGGGTGTTGAGGGATAAGAGGGGTAATGGGTTGTGTTAGTTAATTCACAGCCCTGCCCTGGGGGGTGTTGAGGGGTAAGAGGGGTAATGGGTTGTGTTAGTTAACTCACAGCCCTGCCCTGGGGGGTGTTGAGGGGTAAGAGGGGTAATGGGCTGTGTTAGTTGACTCACAGCCCTGCCCTGGGGGGTGTTGAGGGATAAGAGGGGTAATGGGTTGTGTTAGTTAACTCACAGCCCTGCCCTGGGGGGTGTTGAGGGGTAAGCGGGGTAATGGGCTGTGTTAGTTGACTCACAGCCCTGCCCTGGGGGGTGTTGAGGGGTAAGAGGGGTAATGGGTTGTGTTAGTTAACTCACAGCCCTGCCCTGGGTGGTGTTGAGGGGTAAGAGGGGTAATGGGCTGTGTTAGTTAACTCACAGCCCTGCCCTGGGGGGTGTTGAGGGGTAATGGGTTGTGTTAGTTAACTCACAGCCCTGCCCTGGGGGGTGTTGAGGGTAATGGGCTGTGTTAGTTAACTCACAGCCCTGCCCTGGGGGGTGTTGAGGGGTAATGGGTTGTGTTAGTTAACTCACAGCCCTGCCCTGGGGGGTGTTGAGGGTAATGGGCTGTGTTAGTTAACTCACAGCCCTGCCCTGGGCTGTGTTAGTTAACTCACAGCCCTGCCCTGGGGGTGTTGAGGGGTAATGGGTTGTGTAGTTGATCACAGCCCTGCCCTGGGGGTGTTGAGGGGTAATGGGTTGTGTTAGTTAACTCACAGCCCTGCCCTGGGGGTGTTGAGGGGTAATGGGCTGTGTTAGTTAACTCACAGCCCTGCCCTGGGGGTGTTGAGGGGTAATGGGCTGTGTTAGTTAACTCACAGCCCTGCCCTGGGGGGTGTTGAGGGGTAATGGGTTGTGTTAGTTAACTCACAGCCCTGCCCTGGGGGGTGTTGAGGGGTAATGGGCTGTGTTAGTTAACTCACAGCCCTGCCCTGGGGGGTGTTGAGGGGTAATGGGTTGTGTTAGTTAACTCACAGCCCTGCCCTGGGGGGTGTTGAGGGGTAATGGGCTGTGTTAGTTAACTCACAGCCCTGCCCTGGGGGTGTGAGGGGTAAGAGGGGTAATGGGTTGTGTTAGTTAACTCACAGCCCTGCCCTGGGGGGTGTTGAGGGGTAATGGGTTGTGTTAGTTAACTCACAGCCCTGCCCTGGGGGGTGTTGAGGGGTAAGAGGGGTAATGGGTTGTGTTAGTTAACTCACAGCCCTGCCCTGGGGGTGTTGAGGGGTAATGGGCTGTGTTAGTTAACTCACAGCCCTGCCCTGGGGGTGTTGAGGGGTAATGGGCTGTGTTAGTTAACTCACAGCCCTGCCCTGGGGGGTGTTGAGGGGTAATGGGTTGTGTTAGTTAACTCACAGCCCTGCCCTGGGGGGTGTTGAGGGGTAAGAGGGGTAATGGGCTGTGTTAGTTAACTCACAGCCCTGCCCTGGGGGGTGTTGAGGGGTAAGAGGGGTAATGGGCTGTGTTAGTTAACTCACAGCCCTGCCCTGGGGGGTGTTGAGGGGTAAGAGGGGTAATGGGTTGTGTTAGTTAACTCACTGCATGTGCGTAGGTGCTGTAGGTGCTGAATGGCAGGGCGATGGCTGGGTTGAAGATGCCAAACTGGCCGACCATCTGCTGCATACGGCGGATGGTGCGCTCCTTGTCGGTGTCGGCAAACTTCACCACCAGGCTGGAGGACGCGCCCTGGGGGGGGAGAGAATCGGAGCCGTTCTGAGGAGAGAGGGACCGCACACTTAACCAAACAACCCTCCTCTGTCTGCAAGACCTCTATCCAGCAGTTGATATGTCAATCTCATTATCATCAACATGACATACCACACAGTCAGTCATTATCGGCTACTATATGTATGTTTAGATAATGAACTAAAGAACTAGAGTTCACTTCTCAAGTTTGAAACAAGTCATGCGTGATAATGTTAATAATAATTATTATTATATATTATAATGTAATTGGATGGTTTATTGGTTCAGCATGAGCTGCTCGTATGCCATTAGGTCTGTTGTTAACGTCAATATTAGCAGGCTCCTCTCATCGAACATCAAGCTCACAGTTTTATAGCTTTCCAGATACTACATGACCGAACATTTGTCTTATTGATGATATTATGTCCGTGTGTTTGCGGTCTGCATGCATACGTACGGCCACACAGTCATATGAAGCTTCTCTATTTATATTGTTAATGTCCTCTTTTCAGATACAACCATAACCCTCCATCATATTTAACATAATGCAAGGAAGCATAATGGGGCGGCAGGTAGCCTATTGGTTAGAGCGTTGGGCCAGTAACCGAAAGGTTGCTTGATCGAATCCCCGAGCTGACAAGGTAAAAGTCTGTTGTTCTGCACCTGAACAAGACTGTTTCTAGGCTGTCACTGTAAATAAGAATTTGGTCTTAACTTACTTGTCTAGTAAGATTATGTGCATTAATAAACAATAAATTGTTCACTATTTTTCCAATATACAGTATTGGGATATTTTCCTTTTATTTCCTGCGCTAGAACAATAGGTGCTATCTGGAACCTAAAAGGGTTATTCTGCTGTCCCCAGAGGAGAACCCATTTGAAGAACACTTTTTGGTTCCAGGTAAGAACATTTTGGGTTCCATGTAGGACAGAGGGTTCTACATGGAACCCAAAAGGGTTCTACATAGAACCAAAAAAATGTAGCCCTGGAACCAGAAAGGGTTATCTTATGGGGACAGCCAAAGAACCCTTTTTGGAGCCATTTTTTCTAAGAGTGTGTGGTTTAAACTTGGTCCAGCCACTCAAACCAGGGACAAATGATTATTTGAGATTGGAGCGGCTAATATTGACATCGGCACAAGTAAGCACATATTGACCTTGGTGAAGGTGCTCTTCTAAGTGTTTCTCTCTCTCTCTCTCTCTCTCTCTCTCTCTCTCTCTCTCTCTCTCTCTCTCTCTCTCTCTCTTTCCAATTCTCTCATTCTGATCCAGCACTTCCCCTTTTCCCTCTCTCTCTTTCCAACTCTCTCATTCTGATCCAGCACTTCCCCCCCCTTCTCTCTCGCTCTCTCCAACTCTCTCATTCTGATCCAGCACTTCCCCCATTATCTCATTCTCTCCCCAACTCTCTCATTCTGATCCAGCACTTCCCCCATTCTCTCCTCAACTCTCTCATTCTGAATCAGCACTTCCCCCATTCTCTCACTCTCTCCCCAACTCTCTCATTCTGATCCAGCACTCCCCCCCCTTCTCTCTCGCTCTCTCCAACTCTCTCATTCTGATCCAGCACTTCCCCCATTCTCTCACTTACTCTCTCCAACTCTCTCATTCTGATCCAGCACTTCCCCCATTATCTCATTCTCTCCCCAGCTCTCTCATTCTGATCCAGCACTTCCCCCATTCTCTCACTCTCTCCCCAACTCTCTCATTCTGATCCAGCACTTCCCCCATTCTCTCACTCTCTCCCCAACTCTCTCATTCTGATCCAGCACTTCCCCCATTATCTCACTCTCTCCCCAACTCTAGCATTCTGATCCAGCACTTCCCCCTTCTCTCACTCTCTCTTTCCAACTCTCTCATTCTGATCCAGCATTTCCCCCATTATCTCATTCTCTCCCCAACTCTCTCATTCTGATCCAGCACTTCCCCCATTATCTCATTCTCTCTCCAACTCTCTCATTCTGATCCAGCACTTCCCCCATTATCTCATTCTCTCCCCAACTCTCTCATTCTGATCCAGCACTTCCCCCTTCTCTCACTCTCTCTTTCCAACTCTCTCATTCTGATCCAGCATTTCCCCCATTATCTCATTCTCTCCCCAACTCTCTCATTCTGATCCAGCACTTCCCCCATTATCTCATTCTCTCTCCAACTCTCTCATTCTGATCCAGCACTTCCCCCATTATCTCATTCTCTCCCCAACTCTCTCATTCTGATCCAGCACTTCCCCCATTCTCTCCTCAACTCTCTCATTCTGATCCAGCACTTCCCCCATTCTCTCCTCAACTCTCTCATTCTGAATCAGCACTTCCCCCATTCTCTCACTTTCTCCCCAACTCTCTCATTCTGATCCAGCACTCCCCCCCCCCTTCTCTCTCGCTCTCTCCAACTCTCTCATTCTGATCCAGCACTTCCCCCATTCTCTCACTTACTCTCTCCAACTCTCTCATTCTGATCCAGCACTTCCCCCATTATCTCATTCTCTCCCCAGCTCTCTCATTCTGATCCAGCACTTCCCCCATTCTCTCACTCTCTCCCCAACTCTCTCATTCTGATCCAGCACTTCCCCCATTCTCTCACTCTCTCCCCAACTCTCTCATTCTGATCCAGCACTTCCCCCATTCTCTCACTCTCTCGCCAACTCTCTCATTCTGATCCAGCACTTCCTCCCTTCTCTCTCCCTCTCTCTCTTTCCAACTCTCTCATTCTGATCCAGCACTTCCCCCCTTCTCTCTCTCTCTTTCCCTTTCCAACTCTCTCATTCTGATCCAGCACTTCCCCCATTCTCTCACTTACTCTCTCCAACTCTCTCATTCTGATCCAGCACTTCCCCCATTATCTCATTCTCTCCCCAGCTCTCTCATTCTGATCCAGCACTTCCCCCATTCTCTCACTCTCTCCCCAACTCTCTCATTCTGATCCAGCACTTCCCCCATTCTCTCACTCTCTCCCCAACGCTCTCATTCTGATCCATCACTTCCCCCATTATCTCACTCTCTCCCCAACTCTGGCATTCTGATCCAGCACTTCCCCCCTTCTCTCACTCTCTCTTTCCAACTCTCTCATTCTGATCCAGCACTTCCCCCATTATCTCATTCTCTCCCCAACTCTCTCATTCTGATCCAGCACTTCCCCCATTCTCTCACTCTCTCCACAACTCTCTCATTCTGATCCAGCACTTCCCCCCTTCTCTCACTCTCTCGCCAACTCTCTCATTCTGATCCAGCACTTCCTCCCTTCTCTCTCCCTCTCTCTCTTTCCAACTCTCTCATTCTGATCCAGCACTTCCCCCATTCTCTCACTCTCTCCCCAACTCTCTCATTCTGATCCAGCACTTCCCCCATTATCTCACTCTCTCCCCAACTCTAGCATTCTGATCCAGCACTTCCCCCTTCTGTCTCTCTCTCGCCAACTCTCTCATTCTGATCCAGCACTTCCTCCCTTCTCTATCCCTCTCTCTCTTTCCAACTCTCTCATTCTGATCCAGCACTTCATCCCTTCTTTCTCCCTCTCTTTCTTTCCAACTCTCTCATTCTGATCCAGCACTTCCCGCATTCTCTCACTCTCTCCCCAACTCTCTCATTCTGATCCGGCACTTCCCCCATTATCTCATTCTCTCCCCAACTCTAGCATTCTGATCCAGCACTTCCCCCTTCTCTCACTCTCTCCACAACTCTCTCATTCTGATCCAGCACTTCCCCCCTTCTCTCACTCTCTCGCCAACTCTCTCATTCTGCTCCAGCACTTCCTCCCTTCTCTCTCCCTCTCTCTCTTTCCAACTCTCTCATTCTGATCCAGCACTTCCCCCCTTCTCTCTCTCTCTCTCTTTCCCTTTCCAACTCTCTCATTCTGATCCAGCACTTCCCCCTCTCTCTCTCTCCAACTCTCTCATTCTGATCCAGCATTCTGCTCTGTCTCTCTCTCTCTCTCTCTCTCCAACTCTCTCATTCTGATCCACCCCCTCTCTCTCTCCAACTCTCTCATTCTGATCCAGCACTTCCCCCCTTCTCGCTCTGTCTCTCTCTCTCTCTCTCTCTCCAACTCTCTCATTCTGATCCACCCCCCCTCTCTCTCTCCAACTCTCTCATTCTGATCCAGCACTTCCCCCTCTCTCTCTCTCTCTCTCTCTCTCATTCTGATCCAGCACTCTCCTCTCTCTCCATTCTCTGATCCAGCACTCCTCTCTCTCTCTCTCTCCTCTCTCTCTCTCTCACTCTCTCCAACTCTCTCTCTCTCATTCTGATCCAGCAACTCTCTCATTCTGATCCAGCACTCCCTCCTCTTCCTCTCTCTCTCTCTCTCTCTCTCTCTCCAACTCTCTCATTCTGATCCAGCACTTCCCTTCTCTCTCTCTCTCTCTCTCAACTCTCTCATTCTCATTCTGATCCAGCACCCTCTCTCTCTCCAACTCTCTCATTCTCTCAGCACCCCTCCCTCTCTCTCTCTCTCTCTCTCTCTCTCTCTCTCTCTCTCTCTCTCTCTCTCTCTCCAACTCTCTCATTCTGATCCAGCACCCCCCTTCCTCTCTCTCTCTCTCTCTCTCTCTCTCTCTCTCTGATCCAGCTCTCTCTCTCTCTCTCTCTCTCTCCTCTCTCTCTCTCAACTCTCTCATTCTGATCCTCTCTCTCTCTCTCATTCTGATCTCTCTCTCAATCTCTCATTCAACCCCCTTCTCTCTCTCTCTCTCTCTCTCTCTCTCTCTCTCTCTCTCTCATTCTGATCCAGCACTCTCTCTCTCTCTCTCTCTCTCCAACTCTCTCATTCTGATCCAGCACTCTCTCTCTCTCTCTCTCTCTCTCTCTCTCTCTCCAACTCTCTCATTCTGATCTCTCTCTCTCCAACTCTCTCATTCTGATCCAGCACCCCCACTCTCCTCTCTCTCTCTCTCTTCTCTCTCTCTCTCTCTCTCTCTCTCTCACTCTCTCTCTCTCCTCTCATTCTGATCCAGATCCAGCACCCCCTCTCTCTCTCTCTCTCTCTCTCTCTCTCTCTCTCTCTCTCTCTCCAACTCTCTCATTCTGATCCAACACACCCCCTCTCTCTCTCTCTCTCTCTCTCTCTCTCTCTCTCTCTCTCTCCAACTCTCTCATTCTGATCCAGCACTCCCCCTTCTCTCTCTCTCTCTCTCCCTCTTTCCATTTGCTGCGCTGCCATAATGAAACCAGCAGGTGCATCTGCCACACACCATTCATTAAGAATCTTCAAATGATTTAGCACTACATTTGACCTTTGTTGCGCTCCGCCTTGCCTCCCCCTCAAAACTGCCCAATCGATCCCTATAAAAGGCCAAAATATTACTCTGATCTGACAGTGTAGAAAGGTTGTGCGTCGGGCGAGATAAGAGGCTCCCTGAAATTGATGTGAAATAGTCAATAATAGCAGTGAGTGCTGGTGAGGCTGGGGCCAGGCTGGGGAGATAGCTGCGGGCTGTGTTTGTGCTATTAGGGGCTGGGGGGTTGTGGGATGTTGTAGGGGGGTTGTGTGGTAAGCCACAATGGGGCTACAGCTAACTCCCTGGCTGCCTACTACACATTGGGGAGGTGGGGAGGTTTCTCTCTCTCTGCGTATGGTTGGGGATGACTCTGGATCTATTTGTTGGAGGGCCTTGGTATAGCATAGCCAACAGGCGAAGGGACCGCCTCGTAAGGTGCAGGCTTGGCTCACACTGGAGCATATATACTGTACAATGTCTTCGGAAAGCATTCAAACCCCTTGACTTTTTCCAGAGATCCTTGATGAAAACCTGCTCCAGAGTGCTCAGCACCTCAGACGGGGGAGAAAGTTCACCTTCCAACAGGACAACGACCCTAAGCACACAGCCAAGACAACGCAGGAGTGGCTTTGGGACATTCCATGAATGTTCTGAGTGGCCCAGCAAGAGCTCGGACTTGAACCCGATCAAACATCTCTGGAGAGACCTGAAAATAGCTGTGCAGCAACGCTCCCCATCCAACCTGGCAGAGCTTGAGAGGATCTGCAGAGAAGAATGGGAGAAACTCCCCAAATACGGATGTGCCAAGCTTGTGGCTTCATACCCAAGAAGACTCAATGCTGTAATTGCTGCCAAAGGTGCTTCAACAAAGTACTGAGTAAAGGGTCTGAATACTTATGTAAATGTCATGTTTCAGATTTTTATTTGTACATTTTGCATGTGTTAAAACCTGTTTTTGCTATGTCATTATGAGGTATTATGTGTAGAACAACAATTGAATCAAATTTAGAATAAGGCTGTAAAGTAACAAAATGTGGAAAATGTCAAATGGTCTGAATACTTTTCGAAGGCACTGTATAGGATATCCCATAAAATTGTCAGAGACTCCAGTCACCCAAGTTGTTTTCTCTGCTACCGCATGGCAAGCGGCACAGGAGCGTCAAGTCTTGGACCAAAAGGCTCCTCAACAGCTTCTACCCCCAAGCCATAAGACTGCATTAAACAATTCATAAACATCGCCACCGGACAATTTACATTGACCCCCCCACCTACAACTACAGATTATCTCAACTAGCCTGTACCGGTGCCCCCTGTATATAGTGTCATGACGTTGGTCTGAGTGGGGGAAGTTCATGACCCCAATAAATACCTTTCCCCTTTTTCCTTTCTCTACTCTACCGATGTGACTATTGAAAATCCCTTTGTTAACATTGAGAGAGAGTTTGGTGACATCAAAAGATGGGAAACGGAACCATATTTCGGTAATCCAACCAGTTGAAAATATGCATTGGGACTTAATGAATATGATGTCAGTTCAGTTGACATCTGAGACATGATTACTGACGATAGGACGACATAAACTGTATCTTGGAAAATCTACACATTCTTGTTTTCAGATTCACATGGAATTGTTGTGCAATTTAAATGTTTAAATATGAAACTATTTGTGAAAGATGAAATGTAATTTTTTAGCTTCTTAATGAGAGAACGGTTTGTCAGAAGAACACCACTCTGCTCACTCAGAGGCCCCGCCCAAGTGAACAGACATGGGATGTAAACTATGAAACACGCCCTTCTTTCACCACTATATAAACCCCTTGACGAAAATGTAACTTTCTGTTCCGAGGACGTTAGGGCGACAGTCCTACGTTAAAAGTGCTCAGATAATAAGCTGTTTCAAGGACGTGTGGACTTGAGGTCACCACGTTGAAAGGACAAAGACCACCTACAGGACTAAGCCAACCTTAGAGAACCTAACAAAATTAGCATCAAATTTCAGTGTGAAGGTGATGACCTACACCCCGGAAGGATGCATTTCGACTATACCAGCCAGACTATAGCATGAGCTTAAAGTATGGCAACTTGGTATGAACTTTTAACTCCTATTCACTAAAGAAGTGATACCTCCTAGCCGTCGCATTAGCGCAGCAACTGTAGACGTGGGCTAGGAGAGGACGGACAGAGTATTTGTTCTACCCCACGACGACGGTACTACCAAGTATTCGTTCTACCATCAGATATTCTTCAGAGGACCAGAGATCCATGCTGAACCACCCAGCCTCCCATCTACCGAAGCGCAGCTCAGAGTAAATATTTATTGCATTCTCCTTTTTCAAATGGGCATTTAGAATGCATAAGATACTGTATTTACGATAGCATAGCTTCTCCCTTTGTTCCTCAGTCTTCCCACTCTTTGTCACGCCCTGGTCTAAGTATTTTGTGTTTTTCTTCATGTCTTGGGTCAGGCCAGGGTGTGGCATGGAGTTTTTGTATTGTGGTGTGTTTTGTCTTGGGGTGTTGGTGTGTATGTATTTGGGATTGTAGCTAGTGGGGTTATCTATGGCTGTCTGGAGTGGTTCTCAATCAGAGGCAGGTGCTTATCGTTGTCTCTGATTGGGAACCATATTTAGGCAGCCATATTCTTTGAGTTTGTCGTGGGTGATTGTCCTGAGTGTCTTGATGTCCTTAGTCTGTGTTAGTTTGCACCAGTTAAGGCTGTTTCGGTTTTCACTACGTTTATTGTTTTGTAGAGTTTGTGTTTTGGATTTGTGTTACGTTGTGTAAATAAACATGGATCACAATATACGCGCTGCAGTTTGGTCCGACTCTCCTTCACCATTAGAAAACCGTGACACTCACTCAAACCCAACCCCCTCTCTTTGTGTAACCAGGCCTTATCCGCTAGGGTCGTTTTCCTTTATGACATCATTTGTAATCAATGTATGATTCATTCTGTGTATGTAATTCTGTGTGATTAGTTAGGTATTTCGTAAATAAATAATTAAACCCAGTTTTGTATTGCTGATTCAACTTGTTAGCCAGGGTTCATGAAGATAACCAAGAATTTACAACTTTCAGATGAGACTGAATCAGGCGACGATTAAATATGAACTGCTATTGAGGTAAAAGATAACCAGGTCTTTAAGAGTTTATTCGGAAGATAACAACTCTATAAACATTATTCTGTGGTGCCCTGACTTTCTAGTCAATTATCTACCTGATTAGCTTAATCAGGTAATATTAATTACAGAGAAATGATTTTATAGAATAGCATGTCATAGCCAAAGACACGACAACAGCCTCGTTATTCTTCCTCTTCTTCTTAAATGTTTTATTCTTCTTGAACTGCACTGTTGGTTAGTGGCTTGTAAGTAAGCATTTCACGGTCAAGTCTACACTTGTTGTATTTGGCTCATGTGGCAAATAAAGTCTGATTTGATTTGATAGGGGGTTGATGAACCGTCTGGGGAACTTTGTAGGGGTGTGGGGTGTCATGGGGGTTCTATGTACAGTGGACAGGGAAGGAGGCTTGGTTCTAACTTTCTAGGATTGTTAAAAAATGAAGTAATGTTTGTGCTTTTAATGATGTAACAATTGTGCCAATAAAGGTATTTAAAAACAATCTCTCTCTCTCTCTCTCTCTCTCTCTCTCTCTCTCTCTCTCTCTCTCTCTCTCTCTCTCTCTCTCTGAATTCACTATTGAGGGGGTTGAGAATGTGTCAATGACATTTAATTTTCATGCTCAACAATCTGGCTCGAGGCTGGGCTCTGTTTATGCAGGCGAGATTTGCAGGTTGCCAGAGATGCTAAAAGATCGTCACTGGAGTGGAAGATGAATATAGATGTTTTTCTTGTCTTCCCCCTCTCTCTCTACATTCAGCGCTGTCTCTTTCAGCATCCCCTTTCCCCTTACGGCTGGCTAGCCATAAGTGCACAGCCTCACAAAGCTGCCTGCCTCTCCTCTCCTCTCCTCGCCACCGGCACCACATTAGGCCCCTGCTCATTAAGTGCACTGTATGACTAAACAATGAAGAGCATGCACTCGTAGATAGTAGGGTGAGGGTAAAACAACACTGTAATAGAGCACACACACTCATCCTCCCCCCCATCTCATCTCCTCTCCAGACCCACAGTCCATACTCTGTCGTAAGTGTCAGTACAAGGTTACACATCCCAGTCATACCGGTAGAAGGGCCTTGTTTTGTGTCCGTCCCGGTTTTACTATCTGTCCCATTAACATTATTATGGGGTATAACTAGAAGCGAGTCTGGGAGCAGGGA
Source organism: Oncorhynchus keta (assembly GCF_023373465.1). Lineage (NCBI taxonomy): Eukaryota > Metazoa > Chordata > Actinopteri > Salmoniformes > Salmonidae > Oncorhynchus > Oncorhynchus keta. Next base: position 30,824,978 of record NC_068446.1, on the reverse strand, counting down.
TGCAGGACTGGAATACAGGAATGAGCAGCAGTGGCAAACAGTGAAGATTTTACTCCACAGCACTAAAAAAGCTATTAAAAGGCCGAGCTGGTTTGCTTCTTCTCCTGCTGAGGAGGCTCCCAGGTTCTTGGGGAGGGTTGGAATATATAATCTGACAGTATTAAGTTGTCTGAGAGCTAGGCAGAGGGAGGATGCTGCAGCCCCAGCCTTCTTCCTGTCCTGTCCTGTCCTGCCGTCTGGAGTGTGCTCACTTATGGAATTGTGGTTAATTGTGGATTGAGTGTGTGAGTGCAATGCCAATGCAGATCCTAGTCTGTCTCCTTTTCTGTACTCTTCTATCCTCTCAGTCTGTGTCTCTGCCCTGCTGTTGGCTCTCCCAGATATGTTGTATTGATCAGGGTGGATTATGTGTGAACCCATAGCTCCGGCAGAGCCTCGGCACCTTTAGACTGCTACATGAACTCCAGGAGCTTCAGAGTCCCTGGGAGACTTACAGTGGATTTATTTGCAGCCATCGTGCCACTGCGCCACACTCTCAGCCTCTAATACGAAAGGTGAAGAGGTTAAACATGTCCTGGTGATGCTTCACTCACCTCCTCTCTCTCCTCTCTGTGGAGAGGTCTTTATTTCAGTCATCACTAAACCCCTCTCTCTCCTCTCTGTGGAGAGGTCTTTATTTCAGTCATCACTAAACCCCTCTCTCTCCTCTCTGTGGAGAGGTCTTTATTTCAGTCATCACTAAACCCCTCTCTCTCCTCTCTGTGGAGAGGTCTTTATTTCAGTCATCACTAAACCCCTCTCTCTCCTCTCTGTGGAGAGGTCTTTATTTCAGTCATCACTAACCTCCTCTCTCTCCTCTCTGTGGAGAGGTCTTTATTTCAGTCATCCCTAAACCCCTCTCTCCTCTCTGTGGAGAGGTCTTTATTTCAGTCATCACTAAACCCCTCTCTCTCCTCTCTGTGGAGAGGTCTTTATTTCAGTCATCCCTAAACCCCTCTCTCTCCTCTCTGTGGAGAGGTCTTTATTTCAGTCATCACTAAACCCCTCTCTCTCCTCTCTGTGGAGAGGTCTTTATTTCAGTCATCCCTAACCCCCTCTCTCTCCTCTCTGTGGAGAGGTCTTTATTTCAGTCATCCCTAAACCCTCTCTCTCCTCTCTGTGGAGAGGTCTTTATTTCAGTCATCACTAAACCCCTCTCTCTGCTCTCTGTGGAGAGGTCTTTATTTCAGTCATCACTAAACCCTATCTCTCCTCTCTGTGGAGAGGTCTTTATTTCAGTCATCATTAAACCCCCTCTCTCCTCTCTGTGGAGAGGTCTTTATTTCAGTCATCACTAAACCCCTCTCTCTCCTCTCTGTGGAGAGGTCTTTATTTCAGTCATCACTAAACCCCTCTCTCTCCTCTCTGTGGAGAGGTCTTTATTTCAGTCATCACTAAACTCCTCTCTCTCCTCTCTGTGGAGAGGTCTTTATTTCAGTCATCACTAAACCCCTCTCTCTCCTCTCTGTGGAGAGGTCTTTATTTCAGTCATCACTAAACCCCTCTCTCTCCTCTCTGTGGAGAGGTCTTTATTTCAGTCATCACTAAACCCCTCTCTCTCCTCTCTGTGGAGAGGTCTTTATTTCAGTCATCACTAAACCCCTCTCTCTCCTCTCTGTGGAGAGGTCTTTATTTCAGTCATCATTAAACCCCTCTCTCTCCTCTCTGTGGAGAGGTCTTTATTTCAGTCATCACTAAACCCCTCTCTCTCCTCTCTGTGGAGAGGTCTTTATTTCAGTCATCACTAAACCCCTCTCTCTCCTCTCTGTGGAGAGGTCTTTATTTCAGTCATCACTAAACACCTCTCTCTCCTCTATGTGAAGAGGTCTTTATTTCAGTCATCACTAAACACCTCTCTCTCCTCTATGTGAAGAGGTCTTTATTTCAGTCATCACTAAACCCCTCTCTCTCCTCTCTGTGGAGAGGTCTTTATTTCAGTCATCACAAAAGCCCTTCTCTTTAGATGTCATGTTAGAGTGGCCTGCTACTTCCATGTCCATTCCCATGTTTGTTTATCTACCCAATCTTTTTCATTGGGCCTGTCAAGATATCACTGTGCAGAATCTCTCTCTCTCGCCACAGTACAAAGCAGTGAGGTGGATAAACTATGAAGTAAAAGTCTCATTAAATTTTAAGCTTCCAAGTGTGAGGCTGAACCCTCACCGGCTCAGAGCATCTAGAGCGGGTTCGGGAAAGGGGAGTAAAACTGTGGGAATAACACAGCTGTTCTTAGACAAGAAAAGAGCAGAAAAAGGACTGAGATTCAATGAAAAGTCGTCTGTCTTTATGAGTGCTCCCTTTGCAGCCAGGGCCCAATTGGTTCCTTTCCAAGCTGCACACACAGCACACCCCTCGTGTGAATGGTCCACATAAAGCTGCAAAGTTGCTTTAACGTTACACCTCCGTCTCTGTGCAAAACTTCAGAACAAGGAAATAAGGTTGAATTATCCTGTGCATGTCGTCATCTTACATAAGCAGCTGCAACCTGTAACGGACTCAAGTGTCACATGGCGAGTCCTGTAGCGGTGTCCCTGTCTCTTTGGTTTAGTCACACGATGGCTTAGTAACCAGAACAAAGGTTCCTAGTTCCTACTCAACTGTCTCAAACAGGAATAAACAGCCGCTATTGACAGGAAGTAGTTTAGTGAGTTCATGATTAAACTTTCTATTGTTCTGTTTCATGTTTAAATGATCTGATATGATAGCCTGAATCCCATTACTCTGCACTAAATAACCACTGAGAATGAATTAAGGCACACTGTGTGTTTATTGCTTGGTTAGTAAAATAACAAACGAGTGCAATCCATTCGGCTCTGATTAGAATGTCAATTGCTTGGGAAGTGACACGAGGAAAAATAAATATTAAGAAATTGTTTAATGTGACGAACATAGATATCTCATCCATCTGAAGTAACCTACTAACATTAAACTCGTCATTTTATTACCCTGACACTGGCTCTCATTCTATGGTGTGAATAAACTAATGAAAGCGAGATCACACTCAGCTGTGGGCTTTGACTATCTCCTCTCAGCGTATCTCCCTGTCTGGCAGATAGCACAGGAGGTTGGTGGCATCGTAATTGGGAGAACAGAGTCATGGGATTGACTGGAGCGGAATGAGGGGAATGGTATCAAATACATCAAACACATGGTGTCCAGGTGTTTGATGCCCTTCCCTTTGCTCCGGTCCGGGCCATTATTATGAGCCGTCCTCCAATCAGAAGCCTCCACTGTCAGAGAGCCACAGTGTGTCCATCACAGTCTAAAGTTGAACCAATCCTTTCCTATGCTCAAATGGAGAATAACCGGGTTCTCTGGTCCTGAACCTGTTATTCTGTCCCGGGACATTCCCACAGACACCTTCATCCTGAATCCCAGCAATTTGCTTTATAGCTCCAGCATTTAAATGTTTAATTGTGCGACGTCTTGAGCCATGTGAGGTCTTCTGAGCCCCGGGGCAGGGGCATGCGTGCGTGGAATGGAAGGGAGAGCCTGTCAGGGTCTCACATCTGACCTGTCATCACCTCCCACAACCCCATTCCACTCCTGCTTCTGACACACTCACACACACTCACACACACTTTCATAAATTTACACACACTTACACACACATACATATAGATGGATAGACTCATACACTCATGCACACAGATACACACTTAGGGATAGAGACATCCACCTATAGACACATTCCCTCTCACATTCATATGCTCAAACAGTAACACACACATACACACGCTCATTATCATACACACACACATTCACAAGAGACCACATGCAATCACACAATCTCTGAACGTCATATCCACACACATGTACTCACTCAGATCCCTCTCACACACATATACATAGACACACACTGACACCCCCCAACATGAAAAAGGCAAATGTATTCGGCTCAAGTCCTCCGAGCTGGAAAATAAGATCAGCCAGTGAGCCTTTGACCCTGGCTGATGGCTGTATGAGGATGTGACAGAGAGGAGAGAGAGAGAGTGTGTGTGTGTACATTTGCCCGTGTGGACCTGTCAGTGCACAAGCATGTGTGTGTGTGTGTGTGTGTGTGTGTGCATGGTTGTGTGTGTGTGTGTGTGTGTGTGTGTGTGTGTGTGTGTGTGTGTGTGTGTGTGTGTGTGTGTGTGTGTGTGTGTGTGTGTGTGTGTGTGTGTGTGTGTGTGTGTGTGTGTGTGTGTGTGTGTGTGTGTGTGCATGGTTGTGTGCTTGCGTGTGTGTGTGTGTGTGGTGTGTGTGTGTGTGTGTGTGTGTGTGTGTGTGTGTGTGTGTGTGTGTGTGTGTGTGTGTGTGTGTGTGTGTGTGTGTGTGTGTGTGTGTGTGTGTGCATGGTTGTATGCTTGCGTGTGTGTGTGTGTGTGTGTGTGTGTGTGTGTGTGTGTGTGTGTGTGTGTGTGTGTGTGTGTGTGTGTGTGTGTGTGTGTGTGTGTGTGTGTGTGTGTGTGTGCATGGTTGTGTGCTTGCGTGTGTGTGTTCTGCTATGCTTAGGGGATCTGCTGCTTATCTGTTAAGAAACTGCTGCTGTTCGTTATAGTGTTTACATTCAGCTAGGCTCTCGGGTAGAAATTATTCATAGCCATCTCTTTTCCTAGACTGATCACTTCTGCCTTTGGAATAGCTTGTATATGCTGCACACCTATTATTTTGTGTTTGACATAGTTGGTATTCATTTGTTATAACATTTCCTAATTTAAATAGACCCTAGATGTGGAGAATTTTGAATAGAGAGAACAGGGTCATTCATTGCATGGAATAGTTCATGATTACCGCCTGGAAGACACTGTATAGATGTACTGTTAGAAGTCCTGTAACGATGCTGTTCCATTCTCAATGCAGTGCTGTTCATGCAGATGTAGTCCGGTAGGATAATTCAGGACTGTCCTCTGAGTATCCCAAGCCCAGCTCAAGGCCTAATGGTGCACTGTCTGTCTGTCTGTCTGTGTAATCCTGGCGAGACGGAGCGACCGGGGCCAACACACGCCCATCCAAACCTCTGACACAGGAGATGAGATGCTGAGAAGATTTCAATAATCAATTTAGCCGACCAGGAGGGGATAAATCCTGTCCATTTTCCTCCTCACTCGCTTTTCCATCTCTCCTTCATCCCTTCCTCTGTTCTTCCTATCTCCCACCCGCACGCCCCTCCCGCTGCTCATACACAAATTAATCATTCAGCAGCCGATGTAGTGAAAGGTGGAGTAAACAAGTCTATTGCCTATTATCCCGGGAGGCCGGGAAAGAGAGAAGAGTGAGGGGAGAGAGGCAGAGATATACAGTAGAGGAGAAGGAAAAACAATGTGGCTGTCCAATACCACAGATCAGAGAGTACACAAGCCTATCTCCAGCCTATCTCCAGCCTATCTCCAGATTATCTCCAACCTATCTCCAGCCTATCCTCACGTCCCCGAGTCATTTGCACTTATATTGACCTCAAGGTTTGCACCAAAACGAATGACACAGTCAGCTAGCGCGGCGCTCTCTTTATCCACGTGTTGTGCCCCCATACAGTAAATAATAAAACCACGTGGTCTAATGCCGCAATGGTGAAAGAGGGAGAGTTCAGGCTCCTGAGTTTCTCCAACAAAGAGAGTGTATAGGCTGAGTGTACTTCAGCCCACTGAATAATACGTAGCGCACAGAATAACTATAATGCAGCTTTAGAGTGCACAGTAAGTGCCCTTTCTTTCTATGCATCAATGGTTTAGAGGGGCCGGGGCTAACCGGGGCTAACCACCGGCCACAAACAAATAATAACCACACCTAGCAGCACCACAGTAGCGACTGCTAGGATTACTGTATTTGTTAAAGGGTCTAACGGAAACATGACAAAACATTTTTCTCCGATAGCTCAACCCATTTTCATTCCATGAGATGCAAATGAATGTTCAATCATTTTCCTGTAATTAGACTCGCAAAAACTACCGATCCCTTTCATTCTAAAGAAGGTCTCACGCCCTGACCATAGAGAGCTGTTTATTCTCTGATAGTTGGGGCGTGATAGTGACTAGGGTGGGTCATCTAGGTGATTAATGGTTTATGTTGGCCTAGTATGGTTCCCAATCAGAGACAGCTGTTTATCTTTGTCTCTGATTGGGGATCATATTTAGGCAGCCATTGTGCTTTGTGGGATCTTGTCTACAGATAGTTGCCTGTGTGCACACCAGTAGCGTCACGTTTAGTTTGGTAGTTTGTTGTTTTTGTTCGGTGTTCATTTATTAAAGGATAATGTACGCCCACCACGCTGCACCTTGGTCCAATCATTATGATGAGCGTGACAGAAGGTTTATGGATGTACCTGTTTGCTTGTTGACGCTGGAATATTTATGAGGACAGTTGCACGTTGTGTCGGTCAATAAAACCTGGAGGTTGATCAGTAGAATCTAATGTAAAGTTGCTGTTGTTGTTTGTTAGTGTTGTGAATGTTGTATGTGGTTGTGTGGAAGGAAGGCAGGAGGTGTACTTACTGGCATGGTCTGGCTGCCATGGAGGGCACTGATTGCAGACTGGGCCTCCGCGTGTGTGGAGAACTTTACAAAGGCACAGCCTGAAAAACACACACACACACACACACATAGGGATGGAGAAAGAGGCAGGGTGCCGGCACGCACAAACACGCACGCACACACATACACACAGGAAGTGAATAAAAGGCAGGGTGCCTTTATTAAACACTGTGAAGAGAAGCGCGTCAAAACATTTCAGGGAGGCACAGAGAGACTCCCATTGCACAGCAGGCTGCTCCTCCCCAGGCTGCTCAAGCTGCAGGCTCTTGTACAGATTGCACTGATGAAGCAGAAAAGCATGCTATTTAGCACCACATGCCTGTCTGTGCATATTAAATACAGACCCAGTGAAATACATATTGTCTTAAGACGTCATTATGCATTAGTCTACAGTTCCTGGAAAGAAGCTAAACATGTTGAAGGGACTAATGCCGGTTGGATCAGGACCTGCAGCGAAGGAACCCAGGGGGGTAAACCTAGAGAATTACTGCATCTTTAAGTGTGGTCTTATCAAACGCTCTTCTCCTGTCTACCTCTGGACAAAATAATTGAGCCTGATAATATACTGTATAAATAAATATGTATGTAAACTTAGTTGACAGTTAACAGTTAGTTGACAGACAGGTATCTATAAACATCTGTAAATCTTTGTTTTTGTAAAGGATTGCATTATCTGACTTATATGACATTGATGTTCATTCACATTACCCAAACAGTAAGTAAGGACTAAATCTTACCTCCCCGACACTCTTAAAAAAGGATTCCAAAAGGGTTCTTCGGCTGTCCCCATAGGATAACCCTTTTTGGTTCTAGGTAAAACACTTTTAGGTTCCAGATAGAACCATTTTGGATTCCATGTAGAACCCTCTGTGGAAAGGGTTCCTCATGGAACCCAAAATGGTTCTAATTGGAACCAAAAGGGTTCTACCTGGAACCAACAAGGGTACTTCAAAGGGTTATTTTTTTAAAGAATGTAGTTGCCCCAGTGTCTCGCAAAGAACAATGCAATTGTTATGACATCCGCCATTCCCTCTTTACTTCTGTATGACTGTCGAGTCACAATGCCAGGACCTCAACCTCCACAACATTCCACAGCAATTTTCATAAGCACTGGCATGGGACTATGTTTCAGAGACATGAAGAAGCAGGGCTCCCAATGCTATTTACTGCATGTCAGAAGGTATTGGTTTCTACCAGACTGTGTGCTAGTTGCCTAGGTTGACAGACCATGGGGCCTGGGTCGTTCAATGAAAATAGTGCCTATTCCATCGCTTTGATGTTTTAAGTAGTAATTGTTCACCAATATTGAATTTTAAAAGCATGTTATATTAAATGAGATGCCCTTATAGACCTCATGGTGAATTGCGATTTGTTTATGAATAAAGACTTGCTAAAGTGACAAAATTCTGCCTTTTGACATGTCCCTTCGTGCCCCCTCTGTAAACCCTCTGTACACCCTCTGTAAACCCTCTGTAAACCCTCTGTAAACCCTCTGCACACCGTCTGTAAACCCTCTGTACACCCTCTGTAAACTTCTAGGAAGATTTTAACATGTCCTTTCGTGCACCCTCTGTAAACTTCTAGGAAGATGTTAACATGTCCCCTCCTGCACCCTCTGTAAACCCTCTGTAAACTTCTAGGAAGATGTTAACATGTCCCCTCCTGCACCCTCTGTAAACTTCTAGGAAGATGTTAACATGTCCCCTCCTGCACCCTCTGTAAACTTCTAGGAAGATGTTAACATGTCCCCTCCTGCACCCTCTGTAAACTTCTAGGAAGATGTTAACATGTCCCCTCCTGCACCCTCTGTAAACTTCTAGGAAGATGTTAACATGTCCCCTCCTGCACCCTCTGTAAACTTCTAGGAAGATGTTAACATGGCCCCTCCTGCACCCTCTGTAAACTTCTAGGAAGATGTTAACATGTCCCCTCCTGCACCCTCTGTAAACTTCTAGGAAGATGTTAACATGTCCCCTCCTGCACCCTCTGTAAACTTCTAGGAAGATGTTAACATGTAGGAAGATGTTAACATGTCCCCTCCTGCACCCCTCCTGCACCCTCTGTAAACTTCTAGGAAGATGTTAACATGGCCCCTCCTGCACCCTCTGTAAACTTCTAGGAAGATGTTAACATGTCCCCTCCTGCACCCTCTGTAAACTTCTAGGAAGATGTTAACATGGCCCCTCCTGCACCCTCTGTAAACTTCTAGGAAGATGTTAACATGTCCCCTCCTGCACCCTCTGTAAACTTCTAGGAAGATGTTAACATGTCCCCTCCTGCACCCTCTGTAAACTTCTAGGAAGATGTTAACATGGCCCCTCCTGCACCCTCTGTAAACTTCTAGGAAGATGTTAACATGTCCCCTCCTGCACCCTCTGTAAACTTCTAGAAAGATGAAGATGTTAACATGTCCCCTCCTGCACCCTCTGTAAACTTCTAGGAAGATGTTAACATGTCCCCTCCTGCACCCTCTGTAAACTTCTAGGAAGATGTTAACATGTCCCCTCCTGCACCCTCTGTAAACTTCTAGGAAGATGTTAACATGTCCCCTCCTGCACCCTCTGTAAACTTCTAGGAAGATGTTAACATGTCCCCTCCTGCACCCTCTGTAAACTTCTAGGAAGATGTTAACATGGCCTCTCCTGCACCCTTTTTATTTATTTTATTTATTTTTTTATTTCACCTTTATTTAACCAGGTAGGCTAGTTGAGAACACCTTTATTTAACCAGGTAGGCTAGTTGAGAACAAGTTCTCATTTGCAACTGCGACCTGGCCAAGATAAAGCATAGCACTGTGAACAGACAACACAGAGTTACACATGGAGTAAACAATTAGCAAGTCAATAACACAGTAGAAAAAATGGACAGTCTATATACAATGTGTGCAAAAGGCATGAGGAGGTAGGCGAATAATAAAATTTTGCAGATTAACACTGGAGTGATAAATGATCAGATGGTCATGTACAGGTAGAGATATTGGTGTGCAAAAGAGCAGAAAAGTAAATAAATAAAAACAGTATAAAAACAGTATGGGAATGAGGTAGGTGAAAATGGGTGAGCTATTTACCTATAGACTATGTACAGCTGCAGCGATCGGTTAGCTGCCGGATAGCTGATGTTTGAAGTTGGTGAGGGAGATAAAAGTCTCCAACTTCAGGATTTTTGATGTTCCAGTCACAGGCAGCAGAGTACTGGAACGAAAGGCGGCCAAATGAGGTGTTGGCTTTAGGGATGATCAGTGAGATACACCTGCTCTGCTACGGATGGGTGTTGCCATCGTGACCAGTGAACTGAGATAAGGCGGAGCTTTACCTAGCATGGACTTGTAGATGACCTGGAGCCAGTGGGTCTGGCCGAATATGTAGTCCTAGAGCATACAAGTCGCAGTGGTGGGTGGTATAAGGTGCTTTAGTGACAAAACGGATGGCACTGTGATAGACTGCATCCAGTTTGCTGAGTAGAGTGTTGGAAGCCATTTTGTAGATGACATCGCCGAAGTCGAGGATCGGTAGGATAGTCAGTTTTACTAGGGTAAGCTTGGCAGCGTGAGTGAAGGAGGCTTTGTTGCGGAATAGAAAGCCCTCTTGATTTGATTTTTGATTGGAGATGTTTGATGTGAGTCTGGAAGGAGAGTTTGCAGTCTAGCCAGACACCTAGGTACTTATAGATGTCCACATATTCAAGGTCGGAACCATCCAGGGTGGTGATGCTAGTCGGGCATGCGGGTGCAGGCAGCGATCGGTTGAAAAGCATGCATTTGGTTTTACTCGCGTTTAAGAGCAGTTGGAGGCCACGGAAGGAGTGCTGTATGGCATTGAAGCTCGTTTGGAGGTTTGATAGCACAGTGTCCAATGACGGGCGAAAGTATATAGAATGGTGTCGTCTGCGTAGAGGTGGATCAGGGAATCGCCCGCAGCAAGAGCAACATCATTGATATATACAGAGAAAAGAGTCGGCCCAATTGAACCATGTGGCACCCCCATAGAGACTGCCAGAGGACCGGACAGCATGCCCTCCGATTTGACACACTGAACTCTGTCTGCAAAGTAATTGGTGAACCAGGAAAGGCAGTCATCCGAAAAACCGAGGCTGTTGAGTCTGCCGATAAGAATATGGTGATTGACAGAGTCGAAAGCCCTCTGTAAACTTCTAGGAAGATGTTAACATGGCCCCTCCTGCACCCTCTGTAAACTTCTAGGAAGATGTTAACATGTCCCCTCCTGCACCCTCTGTAAACTTCTAGGAAGATGTTAACATGGCCCCTCCTGCACCCCTGTAAACCCTCTGTAAACTTCTAGGAAGATGTTAACATGCCCCCCTCCACCCCTGTAAACCCTCTGTAAACTTCTAGGAAGATGTTAACATGTCCCCTCCTGCACCCTCTGTAAACCCTCTGTAAACTTCTAGGAAGATGTTAACATAGCCCCTCCTGCACCCTCTGTAAACTTCTAGGAAGATGTTAACATGGCCCCTCCTGCACCCTCTGTAAACTTCTAGGAAGATGTTAACATGGCCCCTCCTGCACCCTCTGTAAACTTCTAGGAAGATGTTAACATGTCCCCTCCTGCACCCTCTGTAAACTTCTAGGAAGATGTTAATATGTCCCCTCCTGCACCCTCTGTAAACTTCTTGGAAGATGTTAACATGTCCCCTCCTGCACCCTCTGTAAACTTCTAGGAAGATGTTAACATGGCCCCTCCTGTACCCTCTGTAAACTTCTAGGAAGATGTTAACATGGCCCCTCCTGCACCCTCTGTAAACTTCTAGGAAGATGTTAACATGTCCCCTCCTGCACCCTCTGTAAACTTCTAGGAAGATGTTAACATGGCCCCTCCTGCACCCTCTGTAAACTTCTAGGAAGATGTTAACATGTCCCCTCCTGCACCCTCTGTAAACTTCTAGGAAGATGTTAACATGGCCCCTCCTGCACCCTCTGTAAACTTCTAGGAAGATGTTAACATGGTCCCTCCTGCACCCTCTGTAAACTTCTAGGAAGATGTTAACATGGCCCCTCCTGCACCCTCTGTAAACTTCTAGGAAGATGTTAACATGTCCCCTCCTGCACCCTCTGTAAACTTCTAGGAAGATGTTAACATGTCCCCTCCTGCACCCTCTGTAAACTTCTAGGAAGATGTTAACATGGCCCCTCCTGCACCCTCTGTAAACTTCTAGGAAGATGTTAACATGTCCCCTCCTGCACCCTCTGTAAACTTCTAGGAAGATGTTAACATGTCCCCTCCTGCACCCTCTGTAAACTTCTAGGAAGATGTTAACATGTCCCCTCCTGCACCCTCTGTAAACTTCTAGGAAGATGTTAACATGTCCCCTCCTGCACCCTCTGTAAACTTCTAGGAAGATGTTAACATGTCCCCTCCTGCACCCTCTGTAAACTTCTAGGAAGATGTTAACATGGCCCCTCCTGCACCCTCTGTAAACTTCTAGGAAGATGTTAACATGGCCTCTCCTGCACCCTTTTTATTTATTTTATTTATTTTTTTATTTCACCTTTATTTAACCAGGTAGGCTAGTTGAGAACACCTTTATTTAACCAGGTAGGCTAGTTGAGAACAAGTTCTCATTTGCAACTGCGACCTGGCCAAGATAAAGCATAGCAGTGTGAACAGACAACACAGAGTTACACATGGAGTAAACAATTAGCAAGTCAATAACACAGTAGAAAAAATGGGCTGTCTATATACAATGTGTGCAAAAGGCATGAGGAGGTAGGCGAATAATACAATTTTGCAGATTAACACTGGAGTGATAAATGATCAGATGGTCATGTACAGGTAGAGATATTGGTGTGCAAAAGAGCAGAAAAGTAAATAAATAAAAACAGTATAAAAACAGTATGGGAATGAGGTAGGTGAAAATGGGTGAGCTATTTACCTATAGACTATGTACAGCTGCAGCGATCGGTTAGCTGCTCGGATAGCTGATGTTTGAAGTTGGTGAGGGAGATAAAAGTCTCCAACTTCAGCGATTTTTGCAATTCGTTCCAGTCACAGGCAGCAGAGTACTGGAACGAAAGGCGGCCAAATGAGGTGTTGGCTTTAGGGATGATCAGTGAGATACACCTGCTGGAGCGCGTGCTACGGATGGGTGTTGCCATCGTGACCAGTGAACTGAGATAAGGCGGAGCTTTACCTAGCATGGACTTGTAGATGACCTGGAGCCAGTGGGTCTGGCGACGAATATGTAGTGAGGGCCAGCCGACTAGAGCATACAAGTCGCAGTGGTGGGTGGTATAAGGTGCTTTAGTGACAAAACGGATGGCACTGTGATAGACTGCATCCAATTTGCTGAGTAGAGTGTTGGAAGCCATTTTGTAGATGACATCGCCGAAGTCGAGGATCGGTAGGATAGTCAGTTTTACTAGGGTAAGCTTGGCAGCGTGAGTGAAGGAGGCTTTGTTGCGGAATAGAAAGCCGACTCTTGATTTGATTTTTGATTGGAGATGTTTGATGTGAGTCTGGAAGGAGAGTTTGCAGTCTAGCCAGACACCTAGGTACTTATAGATGTCCACATATTCAAGGTCGGAACCATCCAGGGTGGTGATGCTAGTCGGGCATGCGGGTGCAGGCAGCGATCGGTTGAAAAGCATGCATTTGGTTTTACTCGCGTTTAAGAGCAGTTGGAGGCCACGGAAGGAGTGCTGTATGGCATTGAAGCTCGTTTGGAGGTTTGATCGCACAGTGTCCAATGACGGGCCGAAAGTATATAGAATGGTGTCGTCTGCGTAGAGGTGGATCAGGGAATCGCCCGCAGCAAGAGCAACATCATTGATATATACAGAGAAAAGAGTCGGCCCGAGAATTGAACCATGTGGCACCCCCATAGAGACTGCCAGAGGACCGGACAGCATGCCCTCCGATTTGACACACTGAACTCTGTCTGCAAAGTAATTGGTGAACCAGGCAAGGCAGTCATCCGAAAAACCGAGGCTGTTGAGTCTGCCGATAAGAATATGGTGATTGACAGAGTCGAAAGCCCTCTGTAAACTTCTAGGAAGATGTTAACATGTCCCCTCCTGCACCCTCTTTAAACTTCTAGGAAGATTTTAACTCCAACATTTCTCAAAGTTTTCACCATCATTGTAAAGCTCTAGTTATTTTGTTGTTTTGACAAAGTCAATTCTGATGATGATTATTTATGTCATGTGATTAGTGATTGATTTATGTCTGTCCCTCATTTTAAAGTTAACCCTGTAATGTGAACTTAACTCTCGTCTTATTATTGGGAAACTATTCCTTATAAAAACATTAAAAAGGAACATTGAACACCTAATAGTAAAAACATAGTGTAAAAGCAGGTGATTCTACTATTTTTGGAAATTTTCTTTTGTGTTTTGTGATGTAAAACTGAGTGGGCCGAGCATAACACGTCAACCCTGTTATGGTCAACCCTGTTACAGTCAACGCTGTTACGGTCAACCCTGTTACGGTCAACACTGTTACGGTCAACCCTGTTACGGTCAACGCTGTTACGATCAACCCTGTTACGGTCAACGCTGTTACGGTCAACCCTGTTACAGTCAACCCTGTTACGGTCAACCCTGTTACGGTCAACCCTGTTACGGTCAACGCTGTTACGGTCAACGCTGTTACGGTCAACCCTGTTACGGTCAACGCTGTTACGGTCAACCCTGTTACGGTCAACCCTGTTACCCATAGATTGGCAGCCTAGACATGTTTGAACAATTTCACATTTTTTGTGAAGCTTGCATTTAATTGCCACTTTCTGTTACACACAACATATGTCCATTACCCCTGCAGCAAGGGGATTTATGGCTGAATTAAGATGAAATCGTCAACCCTGTTACGGTCAACCCTGTTACGGTCAACCCTGTAACTTTATTTGCCACTTAATAGGCACTTATTTTTTTATTCAACCTCTTGAGATGGGAAAACATGTTTTTTTATTTAGTTGAACATGTGCTCTTTGTGACAGAATGTTAATATGAAGTGAAATACTTCTCAAAAGGCACTGAATTGGTGGAACGACCCTGCTACAATGCAGTGCATCAGTTAGGCCTTCTTATTGTTCATCTATGGGAATGTTTCCCTTACAGGCCTACATAACCTGGAAGACCATTCTGAGCATAATACAAGCCATGATGGCTCCTATAAAGAAACCTGTTTACTTTGAGTGTTTTTTTACTACTAAAAGAAATAATGCCCATTATGAATCTGTGATTTCTCAGCTGAAACTAACTGTGGAATAGACAGTGACCTAGATAATATCTGAGGTACAGTATATAATTGTTTTCCTACCTTTGCTGTTTCCGTCAGGACCTCTTAGGACGGTGCACTCCTCGATGATTCCGTAGGGCTCAAAGAGGCGGTACACGTCCTCCTCAGTCTGTTGTTTGTTCAGCATCCCCACAAACAGCTTCCTGTCTTCTGAAACAAAGAGAAAAGCAATTTAGGGGTTAAATAAAACTGCCCTCTCAATGCGACCAGTCTAAATGAGTATTGCAACCATAATGTCATATTGCCTTAGATATACCGATGTAGGATCTTAATTTGAGCCAGTTTGATACAGCAGGAAAATAATCCTGCAGCAACAGGAAATGTGAAATATTATGTGGCTTATAAATGAATGGCCATTTTTGTAGGTTTTGATTTATTTTTCGTTAGGGAAAATCAAGTTTCAAAGTGGAAATTATAAACTGCAGAAGCCTTTTTAAAACTCAAATACTAAAAGTTTGCCTTACCTGCTAGGCAGGAAAATTCTCAGCAAAAGAGTGATCTATTTAAGAACCTACATCTGTATAACAATGTAGGCTCTGCTCACTGTGCTCAGTGGCCGGTATATGAACATAGGGCAATGTATTTGTCTGCTCCATTTAGCTCTGTGAGTTGAGTCACGGTGTATTGTTCCTGTGCCAAGTCTGCTCATTTTAATTTCAACGATAATTGGGTTTGCTCACATATTTGAGCCCTGGGAAGGCCTTGGGTTCTATCAGAGCGCGGCCATGCCCCTACCTTGGGGGAATGGGAGGAAGCAGCAGGCTGATGAAACAGCTGTGTATGGTCCTTCAGATACACCAGGAGCTCCAGGCAGTCCACTATATGGATATGTCTGCTTCTGCCTCCTATACTGCTGACCTTCAATTTGACTGAATACAGGCTATTTGTTATTTGTCAATCTCCCTCTCTCCCTCTGCCTCAGACTATATGTTTAATTGCTGCTGATCCAGTGTTTTCAGTGTATCACCACAGAAATAATATTCCAGAGCTCTTCAATGAACAATGGCACGTCTCTCCGGCACAGAGAAGGTGAATAATGCTGACTTTTCAATATGGTACGCTGTACTATTGAGTCCTGTTAAATGCAGGGGGACTTTCTCTTTACCTTGACCTGACATGCTATGTTTACTGTTGTTCTGCTCATATGATTAATGCTTTGCTCACTAAATCCCACTGGCAGAAACACTACTACCAACCTCCCCTTTACAGATTTTCTATAACTTTGAGTGCACCTATGTAACAAAGGCAAACACAAGCAGAAGAGGAATCCAGGGCCAGGCTCTGGGCTTTGGAGTTCAACATCATTCCCAGTCTTTGGTAATGCGGTATGTCAGGGTGACCTCTGCGGCTGATAGAGACTGTGAGAGAGAGAGACTGTCTGTTATTGTGCTGTGGCGTGACCTGACCCAGGCAGGACCTACTGATGTCCATATTCCTCCTCCAGCAGCCAGCCTAGTCCCATGGAGCTGCACCGGTCGCTGCCACCCTGCCACAGACAGAGCCCCGGCCAGCACCCTGACTCAGCATGACCAATGATGCACCTTTAAAATAATCACCAGTGTCATGGCACTGTCAAGGGAGGAGCGGCCCTCGTGACACTCTTTATTGTTAGTGGCAGGATCAGAGGGTATGTATCAAAATGGAAGCGATCCAATGTGACACCTGTCATGGTGGATTGGAGAGCATTTATCTTCAAAAGAGAAAGCCCTGAACTGGAAAATAAAAGGCCAAGACGCTTCTTCCTGTTGTTTGGGGCAGAATATGAATTTGGAGGTGGGGTGGGTTTGAGGGGGATTCAATTCTTTGCACCCACTCTTTCAGCCTCGCGCACACACAGACATACGCCTTTGCCCTCTCCTCCATAGCGCCCTTCCAGGAGCCTAACTCCTATAGCATCGTCCCCTCTATGGATGATGGGAATGTGACAAGGCAGGATTAATGTATGCAGCTGACCTATATGAATTCCATATGTTCCGTACTATGCCATTCAAGTCATGAACAGAACTCCTGTGGCACGCCTCAAAATACGACATTGAAACTGTCCCATCGCTGATAGACTGCTCAATGGCAAATTACCTAGAGCTGAATGGAATAATAGAGCACATCAGGAATAGACCCATATATCAGATCAGATCTGTGTGTAACATTGGTTGGTTACAGAGGGCAAATTGGAGTCCCATTCTGGGCTGTTAGCTCTTCACTGTATTCCATCAGAAATGCCACTGGATTGTCCTGATGTGGAGGTTGAAAGACAGGCGTAATGTGATGGGATACGGATGTCTCCAGTGCTGCTGTATCTAGAGGGCAGTGTAACACAAGTTCTTCAGCTCCTGCTGAGAAATAGAGAACATGCTCCTCTCCTAAGTGAGTGTGCTTTGAAAACAAGCTAACACCGCATGAAAATACATCATCTTAGAGACCTATTTCTCAAGCCATTATTGTGCTACTCTGGAGTAAAACGGCACCTTGGGACTTGATACTCATCTAGCTACAACACACAGCGAGGATCATTTAGTGGATCTACAGTAGACTACGAACTCACATGTACGCACACAACACACAACACACCCACACGCAACATAAACACCAAAACAGCACACAAACACACACACACATACCAGTGCACCCTCAAGCTGTCACACACATATAAATTAGTCACCCCTTTAGGGGGAGCCCAGATTGATGATGACCCCTCTGAGATACTGTTCTTAAATCATTGAATAAGAGGGAGTTCTATTGTTGCTATTCAAAAGATCTCCTCAGCCAGTCCAGTAAGATGCATGTCCCAGTGCTCAGGACTTTTTTAACAGTATCGACTGGCTGTTAATGCAGCTTTGTGGATTAGTGCTGTCTCTCACAGAGGGAACACAGCTACTGATTACTGCCACTCCACAAATAACTGTTATGACTGTTGTTTTTAACAACTGAACTGGTCGTCCACATGACCATGAACACAGCTGAGACCAGAATGACCTGCAATCCGTAACCTAATACTACACCAACACAGCTCATATAGTGACACTACACCAACACAGCTCATATAGTGACACTACACCAACACAGCTCATATAGTGACACTACACCAACACAGCTCATATAGTGACACTACACCAACACAGCTCATATAGTGACACTACACCAACACAGCTCATTAGTGACACTACACCAACACAGCTCATATAGTGACACTACACCAACACAGCTCATATAGTGACACTACACCAACACAGCTCATATAGTGCCTTCGGAAAGTATTCACACCCCTTGAATTTTTTCCACATGTTGTTGTGTTACAGCCTGAATTAAACATTTATTAACTTGAGATGTGTTTGTCACTGGCCTACACACAGTTCCCCATAATGTCAAACTGGAATTATGTTATTTCTTTTACAAATGAATTTAAAAAAATGAAAAGCTGAAATGTCTTAAGTCAGTAAGTATTCAACCCCTTTGTTATGGCAAGCCAACATCAGTTCAGGGTCAAACACTTGCTTAACAAGGCACATAATAAGTTGCAGGGACTCACTCTATGTGCAATAATAGTGTCTAACATGATTTCTTTATGACTACCTCATCTCTGTACTCCACACATCTTCAACACAATACAATGTGGAATATGTCAACATGAATGAATACTGTCTAAAAGCACTTTCCGTGAACACACCTCTGCCTAATTGGTAGGAGATACATTTTGTTTGAAAAATATAGAAATTTGCATCACATAGAATCACAATTAGTTTACTATTGTTAAGGTCATTTAGACGCAGCACATGAATCTGCCTGTGACTGTTACAGCAACAGCTCCTCCTAACTACCAAGAACTCTGTCCTGAAAGACACACCCATCGTGTTCAATCTGGCCTGAGTTGAGAAGCAGCGGTTTGTTTGGAATAAATCCTTTGGAAATGAAAGCATGGAAGAATGAAGAATGAATGGTGAATGTTCTGCCTGGTTCTATATCCTGAAGGTTCCTGGGGCCATCTGAGAATTTGTATCAAGGTGTGTTTTCATATAAATTTGAAATCAAATAAAAAATAACATTTGCTTTATCTGCAAAGTATCTTTTAATCTCGTAATTATAATCCAATGCTTTATTTACGACACTGACATCGCATTACAATCACTTATAAATGTATTAAACTAGCGAACATGAATCATGCTACAGTCAGAGACAGTATTTTTTACTTTGATTTTCTGTAGCCTTGAAAGTTTTAAGGTTCCCATCTTGCATACATGAGCAATTCTGCAGTCAGATCTACCGTGTTGGAGACTTATTACAGTGTGTCGGCTGATTACATTCCTGGGGCTCTAGTTGCTTGGGGGTTTGACAGTGAAATGCATAAGAACACTTCCAGTGAATAGCAATTGGATGAGTTTCAGGGTTTTGGCACTGCTGCAGGCTCCAGGAGAAAGCCCTCACGAGGGGGATTGTAAAAGTACCCGGGCCGATGTGTCGGCTTGCATAAGAACGTGCAGCCTTCAATAAGCCAGGATGGATGAAAGAGAGGAGAGGGAGAGAGTGAGAGAGAGAGAGAGAGAGAGAGAGAGAGAGAGAGAGAGAGAGAGAGAGAGAGAGAGAGAGAGAGAGAGAGAGAGAGAGAGAGAGGGAGAGGGAGAGGGAGAGAGAGAGAGGAAGAGAGAGAGAGAAATAAAGAGAGAGAGCGAGAGAGCGAGAGAGAGAAAGAAAGAAAGAAAGAAAGAAAGAAAGAAAGAGTGGAGAGAGAGTATGTGTTACAGAGAAAGCTATTGTCAGAGTAATGGGTTGGTTGCTATGACAACTACTTATACAGCGGCCTGTCAGTCATGTTTCATTGGAGTTTGGAGAGGAGGAGAGGAGGGAGAAGAGAGGAGGAGAGGAGGGAGAAGAGAGGAGGAGAGGAGGGAGAAGAGAGGAGGAGAGGAGGGAGAAGAGAGGAGGAGGGAGTGTTGAAGTGGAGTCATTCCTCTATCTACCTGCTGAGTTGGAGTGTAAATTCGCCTGTCAGCCACACAGATAAGGACAAATTATTCACATTATTAGCCACCCAATAAAAAGGAACAATAATGAATGGATAAATATATTAAACCAAATGAGATCCCATCCAGCCAGAAAGTGGGCTCTGAGAAACCATCCAGGTTTTCTCATTTGGGAAAGCAGATAAGAGATAGGGGAGTGGGGTTAAGATAGGCTCCACTGTATTTTATCACACTTTCCCGTCAAGCTGTAGAGAATCACAACATTTGCGGTTGGAATACCGAACACCATTTCTTCCACACCCATTGTAGTTGTTCAGCAAGGATGCCACACAATAACAGTGTCAGCATGTGTTCAACCATAAAAAAACAGACTGAATATAATTAATTAATTAACCCTCAGAGATTGTAGTCCTTAGCCAGTGGTATTTAATCCAAAGTATTACATATTTGAATCTAGAGCTGTGTTTGCATTAATGAATCAGGCAGGCAGGCTGGCTGGGCTGTATGCCATGGTGGAGGCTAGGTCTCTCTGGGTTGGACCTGTGTTCCTCTATGCCTGCCTGCCTGCCCCCTGTCGGGGTGTTTAGGGGCAGTGGGTACCAGAGGAGAGTGGAGGGTCTGGGCCCAGGCTTGGCACCGTTGCTGTGTTGAATGAACTCCAGAATAATGACTCTTTTATGTCCTCTGTGTTGTGTTTGTCGCACAGTGAGGGAGGGATGGGAGGGCGACAACATATTGTGTCACAGTGCTGGAACAACATCTGAGAGAACTCCTGCCACCGTGTACTGTTTGCTACCTTAACCCAGTTCTGCGGAGTTTCTCTCTATCAAAAGTTTTCTATGTTATTTGTTTGTTTGTCAATGCTCTACTTTAAATTAGTGGCAAATTATTGTCTTTGAGGCATTAACCAAACCATGTAAAAAAACATATGCTATTGGCAATAATGCCAATATACTCTATTGATAATCTGATACATGGAAATAGAACGAATGATCCATAATAATACATTAACACAATACAACCCAAACCTATTGTTCTCCATTGTATAACTGAAACACAATCCCTGTCGAAAATTACATTCAAATATGACACTTATTTTTCCTTTTTTTGCGTCAAAGTTTCATCATGTTAGTGTCAAGGCTGCTCGTTGGTACTGTAGTGTGGCAGCCAGGGGTCTATATAAACCATCAGTGTAAATGACGGGGTGTCTGCAGGGTCCAAACAGTCCTCTGGGAGGATTTGGCCTCAGTGCTTTAACACTGGCTCCTTTTACTGAGCAAACTAAAACACAGTCCCCCAAACACTTTAAAACGACTAACCCATTTACACCAACACACACAGAGGCAGGAGCATGAAAACACACAGTACACCCATACGCCACCACACACACACACAGGTGCATGGATGCACAGGCACACTCACGCTCCAAACACACAAACACCACACACACACACACAAACCCTTTACACACAAACACCACACACACACACACAAACCCTTTACACACAAACACCACACACACAAACCCTTTACCCTTTACACACAAACACCACACACACACACACAAACCCTTTACACACAAACACCACACACACACACACAAACCCTTTACACACAAACACCACACACACACACAAACCCTTCACACACAAACACCACACACACACACACACAAACCCTTTACACACAAACACCACACACACACACAAACCCTTTACACACAAACCCTTTACACACACACACACAAACCCTTTACACACACACACACACAAACCCTTTACACACACGCACAAACCCTTTACACACAAACACCACACACACACACACACACAAACACTTTACACACAAATACCACACACACACACACACACAAACCCTTTACACACACACACACACACACACACACAAACCCTTTACACACACACACACACACACACACACACACACAAACCCTTTACACACACACACACACACAAACCCTTACACACACACACACACACACACACACACACACACACACACACACACACACACACACACACACACACACACACACACACACACACACACACACACACACACACACACACACACACACACACACAATCCCTTTACACACAAACACCATACACACACACAAACCCTTTACACACAAACACCACACACATGCACAAACCCTTTACACACAATCATGCCGAGCGGCTCCCAAAGCCTTCCCTCAAACAAGCACTCCAGCTACTGTGGGAGGGTGGGTTAATTGTTGTACCATGATCATCCCTATAAAGAATTTGCCACAGAGGCGAAGGTCAGACAGAGGTCACAAATCCCACAGGGGAGCAGCCCCTATAGCATCATTTCAGTTTTGCAGTTCAAAGATGGGAAATGAGTAGAGTGATCAGACATTTTTCTGTGCTGATAGTAGAGACAGGAGCTGATATACGTCTCTCCTCAGCTCTCCACTGATTTGATTTATCAACTGGATAAAATGGCTGTAATGTGCTGCTGGGGAATTCAGCACTGTGGCTGCATGGCTTGGCTGGAAGCCTTGAACATACAATTACTAGTCAGCCACTGCTTCCAGCCTGCCTGACTGCACCACATAAAACCTCTGGGGTGCTTGTGTTTTAGAGCCCAGACAAAACTCCCCTCCTCATCCCCCACACCTCAAATTGCATGCAGGGAGGAAAATAGTATAACAAGGAATTGCTTAAAATATTTTATCTACACCATATATGTCTCAGCAAATGTACACTCAATATGATAACAAACGTGTAATATTACTCACTGCCTTCAACATATTAAGGTGCCGCTCATAAATCCTGGAACTGCTGTGCAACGTCTATACGTACATTTACAATATTGCAGTGCTATATATATTGTCTGCCTTCATAATGCCATTGGAAGGGCATTCTGGCATCAGTTATGATATGGATTTTCTTCCATTCTATTTACTGGTGCTTCTATTATATATCCTGGCTCCATTTTTCTGTACAATATCAGGCCCTACATTTGGCTGCATTTAACACACCGCTCCAGCCTGTTACTTCATTATTTTCTCATCGGTCGACTGACACTGATTCATAAAAGTAATGCTGGGCACACCCTCACCCCCCCTCCCTTCTCACCCCTCCCACCATTCCCCCTCCCTTCTCACCCCTCCTCCACCCATCCCCCCTCCCTTTTCACTCCTCACCCCTCCTCCACCCATCCCCCCTCCCTTCTCACTCCTCCTCCCTTCTCACCCCTTCTCTCCCTCAACCCCCTCCCTTCTCACCCTCCTCCCCATCCTACCCCATCCCCCTCACCCCTCCTCCCTTCTCACCCCCCTCACCCCTCCTCCCTACTCAACTCTCCTCCCTTCTCACCCCTCCTCCCTGCTCGTCCCTCCTACCCTCACCCCCCTACCTTCTCACCCCTCCCACCATTCCCCCTCCCTTCTCACCCCTCCTCCACCCATCCCCCTCCCTTTTCACTCCTCACCCCTCCTCCACCCATCCCCCTCCCTTCTCACTCCTCCTCCCTTCTCACCCCTTCTCTCCCTCAACCCCCTCCCTTCTCACCCTCCTCCCCATCCCCCTCCCCCCCATCCCCCTCTCACCCCTCCTCCCTACTCAACTCTCCTCCCTTCTCACCCCTCCTCCCTGCTCCTCCCTCCTACCCTCACTACCTCCTCCCCCTCACCCCCCCCTCACCCATCCTCCCTTCTCACCCCTCCTCCCCCTCACCCCTTCTCCCTACTCACACATATTCCCCCTCTCCCCTCCTCCACCTCACCCATCCTCCCTTCTCACCCCTCCTCCCCCTCACCCCTTCTACCTACTCACACCTATTCCCCCTCTCCCCTCCTCCACCTCACCCATCCTCCCTTCTCACCCCTCCTCCCCCTCACCCCTTCTACCTACTCACACCTATTCCCCCTCTCCCCTCCTCCACCTCATCCCTCCTCCCTTCTCACCCCTCCTCCACCTCATCCCTCCTCCCTTCTCACCCCTCCTCCACCTCATCCCTCATCCCTCCTCCCCCCCTCCACCTCATCCCTCATCCCTCCTCCCCCTCCTCCACCTCATCCCTCCTCCCTTCTCACCCCTCCTCCCCCTCCTCCACCTCATCCCTCCTCCACCTCACCCTTCCTCCACCTCATCCCTCATCCCTCATCCTCCACCTCATCCCTCCTCCCTTCTCACCCCTCCTCCACCTCATCCCTCCTCCTCCCCCTCCTCCACCTCATCCCTCCTCCCTTCTCCCCCCTCCTCCACCTCATCCCTCATCCCTCCTCTCCCCTCCTCCACCTCATCCCTCCTCCCTTCTCACCCCTCCTCCACCTCATCCCTCATCCCTCCTCTTCCCTCCTCCACCTCATCCCTCCTCCCTTCTCACCCCTCCTCCACCTCACCCCTCCTCCACCTCATCCCTCATCCCTCCTCCCCCCTCCTCCCCCTCATCCCTCATCCCTCCTCCCCCTCCTCCACCTCAAACCTCCTCCACCTCACCCCTCCTCCACCTCATCCCTCATCCCTCCTCTCCCCTCCTCCACCTCATCCCTCATCCCTCATCCCTCCTCTCCCCTCCTCCACCTCATCCCTCCTCCACCTCACCCCTCCTCCACCTCATCCCTCATCCCCCTCCCCCCTCCCCCCTCCTACACCTCATCCCTCCTCCCTTCTCACCCCTCCTCCACCTCATCCCTTATCCCTCCTCCCCCCTCCTCCACCTCATCCCTCCTCCCTTCTCACCCCTCCTCCACCTCATCCCTCCTCCCCCTCCTCATGTCTCCTCCCTTCTCACCCCTCCTCCACCTCATCCCTCATCCCTCCTCTCCCCTCCTCCACCTCATCTTTCCTCCCTTCTCACCCCTCCTCCACCTCATCCCTCCTCCCTTCTCACCCCTCCTCCACCTCATCCCTCCTCCCTCCTCCCCCCTCCTCCACCTCATCCCTCATTCCTCCTCCCCCCTCCTCCACCTCATCCCTCCTCCCTTCTCACCCCGCCTCCACCTCATCCCTCCTCCCCCCTCCTCCACCTCATCCCTCCTCCCCCCTCTTCCACCTCATCCCTCCTCCTCCTCCTCACCCCTCCTCCACCTCATCCCTCCTCCTCCTCCTCACCCCTCCTCCACCTCATCCCTCATCCCTCCTCCCCCCAGTCCCCAGCTCTCCTTCTGAACCTGCTTGTTCTCTTTAACACCCTCTCTTGTTCTCTTTACTCTTTATCTATCTCTCTTTATTTTTAGCTTTTTTTACACTCTTCCTCTCTATCCCATTCTCTGGATATCTCTAATTGTACCTTGTGATGATCTTGGATTGCTAATAAGTTACCTTCATGCAGAGGTTATTCTCAAGTAATTAACTTATTTATTCCACAAAGAACAAAATTGACTACAGCAAGAGACAACCAACTTTATTAAAGAGGCAACCCAAACAGACATTATACATGTGATATCCTGCCCCCACTATCTGCATTAAAGGGGAAGACAAAACCCCCACCCTATCTCGTCTGGGAGCTAGCTGCTCCTCTCACCTCAGACGACCATAAACCAAGACATACACAGACTTTGGTACAAAGGCTCTTTGATTCCAGAAAGGGAGTGAAATAGAGAGAAGAAGCGAGATAATGAGAAAGATGGGGAGAGACAGAGAGAGAAAAAGGAAAGGAGGAGGCTTAGAAGATAGAGAGAGAGAGAGAGGCCATGGCAGAGAAGTGAGGATGTACGAGAATAAGTTATATCCCTGTGCAGCTTTGTGTGGGAGAGGAGTGGACTGAGCTGGCAGATGACTTTGCTAGCAATGGATAAAAGAGTCTTATAGGCCACCCGGGCATGTCAACCATCCCCACCCTATGTGGGAGTAGGGTGGGCGAGCAGGGTTGACCACGACACTAACCCCAGAGTCCCATGGAGACCTTGGCGAAGGTGGATTTGCCATATACATTACACACCATCTCCCTTTTGAATGTATTCCCTTATCCATATTCATTCAGTAATCTCAGAGAGGGAGTGTTAGCATACCTGCTGCCTGCCTGGCTGTAATATACTGTACCTGTACTCTCCAGAACTGCAGTGTTAACAGTTATGGGGGCAACAAATGATGTATAAGGTAAAGCTACAAAGACATGAATAAATACATAAATCTTAAAGCTTGTCATTTATATATTTCTTGCGATTCCACATTAACTGGAATTGATTCAATGGGAGTATTTTGAAACAATGGTCGTTTTCAGTTGGACGTTTTCTCTGGCCGTGTTGCATGCTTCATATATACGTTCCAGCCACCTACACGAATAAGAACAAACCAGCAGTACGTCTATACAGTAATCAATTTAACATTGAACAAGATCACTTTTCTTGTTCGCATCAAAACCAATAAGAACAGCTCTTTTACCATACATCAACTGTTTGCTACTGAACACTTTACACTGCTAAATCTCATGCCAAGGCCTCTCACCACTACTAAGGGGAAACTGCCTGCTCCACAGGCCCTAACCTCATCCGATGTGCCCCCTCCCTCTCCATATTAGACTCTTCCCACTGGGCCTAGGTCTGTTTGGAGGGGGCTATTTTCTGCCTTCATCTGGGGGGAGAACCTAGACCCCAGCATTGCGGCCCTGCCCCTACCCTGAGCTCTTACTAAAAATGGATGGCCAGCACATCCTTCCTTCCTTCCCCTTCCTCTCCCCTCTCCTCCCCTGTCTCCTCCCCACTGTCTTGACAGCTCCATTTGTTTTTGTTTTCAGGGTACTTTGCTTGATGTCTAATAAAATAACTCTCTATATATCGAGCAAAACATCAAGAAGACGGGTGGAATTGTATATCTATTCTACCCTCTATATCGGTTTGATCACATTTGTGATATCATCATATCATCCTCTAGTATTCGTGTGTGCACAGACAAGGACCTGTGTGTACAGACAAAGACCTGTGTGTACAGACAAAGACCTGTGTGTACAGACAAAGACCTGTGTGTACAGACAAAGACCTGTGTGTACAGACAAAGGCCTGTGTGTACAGACAAAGACCTGTGTGTACAGACAAAGACCTGTGTGTACAGACAAAGGCCTGTGTGTACAGACAAAGACCTGTGTGTACAGACAAAGACCTGTGTGTACAGACAAAGGCCTGTGTGTACAGACAAAGACATGTGTGTACAAACAAGGACCTGTGTGTACAGACAAGGACCTGTGTACACAGACAAGGACCGGTGTGTACAGCATTTAGTACGCTGTAGATAAAATCTGTCTCAAGTATGACTGGACATGCAGAATGTGTAAACCAAATTTGATGTATTTGGCTTAACAACACATAGTATAGTTGTGTATCTTGTCAGGTAAATAATAGCAGTAGCTAGGAGAAGAACCACAAATCCAATTAGTCGTTTCCATTCCAATCTGTGCTGTTACAAATCTAGCCTGATGGTACCTTTGAATTTGCTGTTAGGCCAATGAACAATAAGCATTTTAATTATCTCTGACCTTTTTGAATTCCAGTGATCTCACCCAGTCAGTCCCTCAGGGCCAAAACAAAATGAAATGTAAATCCCAGCTCGGAATGAATAAGAGCCAGCCCATTCTCTCCAGCTTCACTCTACCATTGGGTGCCAAGACAAACCTAAATTGCATCTTTTATGCACTCTCTTGGCCCAGCCGTATGCATGTGATGCCATGGTGTGTGCAGTGAGGCTGGCAAGCGTGTGCACGTGACCCCCTGAATGCACCCAGACCTGCTCCCAGCTCCAGTACTCTGAGCACCAGAGGGCTTTGTGTGCGAGGGAGAAGAGAGAGAAGCGCTATGTCAGCACCATATGGAACTTGAGACCAAAGGGAAAAGCTAAATAGTATAAAAAGCAACCATGTGATGAAAACTGCATGCAGGCAAAGAGGGGAACTGGGCTCCCACCACATGGTTGTCTACCAGGAAGCTCTTTCCTGCATCGCTGACTGACATTTTCAGATTTTCTGACAACAGACCCCCTTTCCCTCTTCCTCTCTTCTATCCACTGTGAAGCCTCTCTCTGTTTTCCCTCCAGTTCAGGATAATCATTTACACACCTCAATCTCTCCTCTACCACTTCCTAATTAGAGGGGTTTAATCTGAGAATGACAGGAAAAAAAGCTGGCCTGATTAATATGTTAAGTTTGGTATCTCTACAGTTTGGCTGTAGAGTTAATCAAAGAGCTGATATTCTGCTCCATTCTCTCAGACCTGGAAGCCTGCTCCATAATCATACTGTAAAGATGATGTAATGGTAAGGAAATTCTGGTAATTAGACACCTGCACTAGATTAATTAGAAAGCTGAACTTTCCCTGTTTAGTTAAGCCATTCGCTCTGCAAACTTTTCAGGTAATTTAACTTTGACTGACTGCAAACACATTATTAGACAGACATGTAGACAGACAGACACCTGAGCTTCAGCTCTGTTCTGTCTTGGTTGTTTTTGTCACTTTCGGTTCAATTTTTCATATTACAGCCAACGACAAGCTGTACTTGTCACGTTCTGACCTTTATTTCCTTTGTTTTGTATTTATTTAGTATGGTCAGGGCGTGAGTTGGGGTGGGCAGTCTAGGTTTGTTTTTCTATGATTTTGGGATTTGTATGTTTCGGCCTAGTATGGTTCTCAATCAGAGGCAGGTGTCATTAGTTGTCTCTGATTGAGAATCATACTTAGGTGGCCTGGGTTGCACTGTTTGTTTGTGGGTGATTGTCTATGTTAGTTGCTTGTGTCATCACAGGTCTCATTTATAGCTTCACGGTCATTATTTGTTTATTGTTTTTGTATTCAGTGTTCAGTACTTTCTTTAATTAAATATTCATCATGAACACATACCACGACGCATTTTGGTCCTCCGATCCTTCTCGTCTCTCCTCTTCAGATGAAGAGGAGGAAGACCGTGACAGTACTTTACACTTCCACAGCGGCCTCCCAACCATAATCTCCAGGAGAGAACAGTGTTGACGGAACACATTATATAGCTTTGGAGGGGAAAGGTTTGCATCAAAACAGAAATAGGATTTAAAAAAATGTAAACCTCTTAGAAGTATGAACTTTTAAGAGCACATGGCCAGCAGACTTAACCCTGGCCTTTCAAATGAATCCATTAGTGTTTGTGTGTCTGTGCATGCTGGTCCATACCTTATGTGTGCGTGACTGTGGCGTGTGTGTGTGTGCATCTAAATGAGTACATATACACTGTAATACTTTGAATCTTCCATAGAACACTGTCAGCTGTTTATTAACCATGACACCTCTTTCGCAAGGTTTGGGAACATATTGAAATGACTGACAGGATGCAGAAGTGGGGGCGTCTGTATTTCAAATATCAATTGGTGGTGTCAGCGTGGCTCAGTAATGTGAAGGATTATCTGAAATTAGTTTAGTCAATTCATCATTTCAAAGGGCAGTCGCTCAGGTGCTGATTAGTAACTGTACACACTTGACAATTAAGGGTCCCTGGAGAGCTGGCGTTGTGGAGACTTCAGCCCTCCATAAAACACACATACAGAGAGAGGGGGAGTGAGGGAGGGAGAGAAAGAAGTTGAGATGGAGGGGGGTAGAGAGAAGAGGGGAGATAAGGAGAGGAGCGGAGGAAAGGAGAGATGTGGGGGAGGGAGAGGAGAGATGGTAGAAAGAGGGAAAGGTAGGAGAAGTGAGAGGCTGTACCTCTTCAAAATCAAACGTTATTTGTCACTTGCTTCATAACAACTATATACACTGAGTGCACAAAACATTAAGAACACCTGCTCTTTCCAAGACAGACTGACCAGGTGAAAGCTATTATCCCTTATTGATGGCGCTTGTTAATGGTGTCCCTTCCACAGGACGGTTGAGCTAACGTAGGCTAATGCGATTAGCATGAGGTTGTCAGTAACAAGAACATTTCTCAGGACATAGACATATCTGATATTGGCAGAAAGCTTAAATGCTTGTTAATCTAACTGCACTGTCAAATGTACAGTAGCTATTACAGTGAAAGAATACCATGCTATTGTTTGAGGAGAATACACATTTTTGAACATGAAAAGTTATTAATAAACAAATTAGGCATATTTGAGCAGTCTTGATACAAAGACTAGAACAGAAATGCAATGCAATTCATTTGATCAGTCTTAAACAGTGTAAATCAATCAGTGTAAATTAAGGGGAGGAGATTAAAGAAAGAGTTTTAAGCCTTGAGACAATTGAGACAGGATTATCTGTGTGCCATTCAGAGGGTGAATGGGCAACACAAAATATTTAAGTGCCTTTGAACTGGGTATGGTAGTACAGTAGGTGCCAGGCGCACAGGTTTGTGGCAGGAACTGCAACACAGCTGGGGTTTTCACGCTCAACAATTTATTGTGTTTATCAAGAATGGTCCACCACCCAAAAGACATCCAAACAACTTGACACAACTGTGTGAAGCATTGGAGTCAACATGGACCAGCGTCCCTGTGGAAAGCTTTTGCAACTCAATATTAGGAAATGCAAATAGTCCAGGTAGCCATTTGATTAGCTGTTCAGGAGTCTTATGGCTAAGGGGTAGAAGTTGTTTAAGAAGCCCTTTGGACCGAAACATGGTGATCCGGTACCGCTTGCCGTGCAGAGGCAGAGAGAACAGTCTATGATTAAGGTGGCTGAAGTCTTTTTAGGGTCTTCCTCTGACACCGCCTGGTTTAGAGGTCCTGGATGACAGGAAGCTAGGCCTCAGTGATTTTACTGGGCCGTACAAACTACGCTCTGTAACGTTTTGAGGATCTGAGGACCCATGCCAAATCTTTTCAGACTCCTGAAGGGGAATATGTTTTGTTTTGCCCTCTTCACTAATGCCTTAGTGTGTTTGGATCATGATAGTTTGTTGGTGATGTGGACACCAAGGAACTTGAAGCTCTCAACCTGCTCCACTACAGTCCCATCAATGAGAATGGGGACGTGCTCTGTCCTCCTTTTCCTGTAGTCCACAATCATCTCCTTTGTCTTGATCACGTTGAGGGAGAGGTTGTTGTCCTGGCACCACACGGCCAGGTCTCTGACCTCCTCCCTATAGGCTGTCTCCTTATTGTCGGGGATCAGGCCTACCACTGTTGTGTCATCGGAAAACTTAACGATGGTGTTGCAGTTGTGCCTGGACATGCAGTCATGGGTGAACAGGAAGTACAGGAGGGGACTGAGCACGCACCCCTGAGGGGCCCCCGTGTTGAGGATCAGCGGGCCAGATGTGTTGTTACCTACCTGTACCACTTGGGGGATGCCCATCAGGAAGTCCAGGATCCTGTTGCAGAGGGAGGTGTTTATTCCCAGGGTCCTTAGCTTAGTGAGGAGCTTTGTGGGCACTATGGAGTTGAACGCTGAACTGTAGTCAATGAATAACATTCTCACGTAGGTGTTCCTTTTGTCCAGGTGGGAAAGGGCAGTGTGAAGTGCAATAGAGAGTGCAACATCTGTGCATCTGTCGGGGCGGTATGCAAATTGGAGTGGGTCTAGGATTTCTGGGATAATGGTGTTGATGTGAGCCATGACCATCCTTTCAAAGCACTTCATAGCTACATACGTGAGCACTACGGGTCGGAAGTCATTTAGGCAGGGTACCTTAGCGTTCTTGGGCACAGGGACTTTGGTGGTCGGCTTGAAACATGTTAGTATTACAGATTCAGCCAGGGACAGGTTGAAAATGTCAGTGAAGACACTTGCCAGTTGGTGAGAGAATGCTCAGAGTATACGTCCTTGTAATTCATCTGGCCCTGCGGTCTTACGAGTGTTGACCTGTTTATAGCTCTTTCTCACATCAGCTACGGAAAGCGTGATCACACAGTCGTCTGGAACAGCTGATGCTCTCATGCATGCTTCAGGGTTGCTTGCCTCGAAGCGAGCATAGAAGTAATTTAGCTTGTCTGGTAGACTCGTGTCACCGGGCAGCCGTGAGGCTATACTTCCCATTGCAGTCTTTAACAGTTTGCAAGCCCTGCTCCGATGAGCACCAGAGCCGATGTAGTAAGGATTCAAACAGGCTTCATTTATTTTTGCTGGAGACCAGCCTTCATTGTGTTTTGCTGGAGACCAGTCTTCATTGTGTTTTCGCTGGAGACCAGCCTTCATTGTGTTTCGCTGGAGACCAGCCTTCATTGTGTTTTGCTGGAGACCAGGCTTCATCGTGTTTTGCTGGAGACCAGGCTTCATCGTGTTTTGCTGGAGACCAGACTTCATTGTGTTTTTGCTGGAGACCAGCCTTCGTTATGTTTTGCTGGAGCATTCATTGTGTTTTTGCTGGAGACCAGGCTTCATTGTGTTTTTGCTGGAGACCAGCCTTCATTGTGTTTTGCTGGAGACCAGCCTTCATTGTGTTTTGCTGGAGCCTTCATTGTGTTTTTGCTGGAGACCAGGCTTCATTGTGTTTTTGCTGGAGACCAGCCTTCGTCGTGTTTCGCTGGAGACCAGCCTTCGTCGTGTTTTGCTGGAGACCAGCCTTCATCGTGTTTTTCTGGAGCCTAGCCTTCATCGTGTTTTGCTGGAGACCAGCCTTCATCGTGTTTTGCTGGATACCAGCCTTCATTGTGTTTTGCTGGAGACCAACCTTCATTGTGTTTCGCTGGAGACCAGCCTTCGTCGTGTTTCGCTGGAGACCAGCCTTCGTCGTGTTTTGCTGGAGACCAGCCTTCATCGTGTTTTTTTGGAGCCTAGCCTTCATCGTGTTTTGCTGGAGACCAGCCTTCATCGTGTTTTACTGGAGACCAGGCTTCATTGTGTTTTTGCTGGAGACCAGGCTTCATTGTGTTTTGCTGGAGACCAGGCTTCATCGTGTTTTGCTGGATACCAGCCTTCATTGTGTTTTGCTGGAGACCAGCCTTCATCGTGTTTTTCTGGAGACCAGCCTTCATCGTCTTTTGCTAGACACCAGCCTTCATTGTTTTTTTGCTGGAGACCAGCCTTCATTGGGTTTTACTGGAGACCAGGCTTCATTGTGTTTTTGCTGGAGACCAGGCTTCATTGTGTTTTGCTGGAGACCAGGCTTCATTGTGTTTCGCTGGAGACCAGCCTTTATTGTGTTTTGCTGGAAACCAGCCTTCCTTGTGTTTCGCTGGAGACCAGGCTTCATTGTGTTTTTGCTGAAGACCAGCCTTCGTTGTGTTTTGCTGGAGCCTTCATTGTGTTTTTGCTGGAGACCAGGCTTCATTGTGTTTTTGCTAGAGCCTTCATTGTGTTTTTGCTGGAGACCAGGCTTCATTGTGTTTTTGCTAGAGCCTTCGTTGTGTTTTTGCTGGAGACCAGGCTTCATTGTGTTTTTGCTAGAGCCTTCATTGTGTTTTTGCTAGAGCCTTCATTGTGTTTTTGCTGGAGACCATCCTTCGTTGTGTTTTGCTGGAGCCTTCATTGTGTTTTTGCTGGAGACCAGGCTTCATTGTGTTTTTGCTGGAGACCAGCCTTCATTGTGTTTGGCTGGAGACCAGCCTTCATCGTGTTTTGCTGGAGCCTTCATTGTGTTTTTGCTGGAGACCAGGCTTCATTGTGTTTTCGCTGGAGACCAGCCTTCGTTGTGTTTTTGCTGGAGACCAGCCTTCTTTGTGTTTTTGATGGAGACCAGTCTTTGTTGTGTTTTCGCTGAGTCATGCATAATTCCTATTGGAATCCAGCCTGACTGGGGATATCAAAATGTTTTAACTTGTATTCACCCACAATCTGCATTCACAATGACTGCCAGGGTTAGAAGGATACATTCATGAGACTACCTAAACCATCTAAACTGTAACAATAATTTCAGTATCTGGTGCAATAAGTCCAACTAACAGATTGGATTAGTTTACAAATACGTATGCTATTTATGTTTGTGTAGCATGAAAGGTGAAATAAATGCAATTTTGTAAATGTCTAGTAGTTATGCCTCAATTTTTTTTGTAAGCCCTGGATAGCTACAGATGCTAGAAACAGGGTCCCTTGTGTGACCACAATTGCTTTGCAGTGTGTTCAGGATTTCTTTAAAAAGCGAGTCAGTATAGCAAATAAACTAGACATCCTAAATAGTTGTGTTTGCATTGGCTAACTCAGCCAGCCAGGAGTACCTCTGGTGAGGATGAGAGCTAGGGACTGATCATCTTTTACATGCAGGATAGAAGTTTCATCTGAGCAGGGTTTCAAAATCATTAGTAAAATATAAAACAATTATATCAAAACTCAAAAAAAAAATCCATAAATCCTGCATAGGTCTACACAATATGTAGACGTCAGTGAATTTGTGGTCACGTCAGCCATCCCTAAACCAGATAACATTATCATAAAAACATGTTATGGGGCAGAGAGAAATTATAGATAATCTTGTGCTAGTCAACACATTTTGCAATGAGTCCACAACCTTTCATGCTACACAAAGATAAATAACATACACTTTTCTAAACTAATCGAATTGTACCCATTACTGAAATGGTTGTTGCAGTGGCGATGGTTTAAGTAGTCTCATTACTCTTTTTAACCCTGGCAGTCATTCTGAATGCAGATTGTGGGAATCCACTCTGCCTTGATTCCCATAGGATTTAAACATCACTTTGCAAGCCAGCATAATGTGACTTGGTGCTGGTTTTGTTTTAGCGTATGCTGGTCACCAGTGGCCAAAACACAGTAGATGCTGATCCCTAGCAAAAACACAATGAAGGCTGGTATGATAGCATAACCAGCTAGACCAGCTAGACCATGCTGGTCAGCCAGCATAACCAGCTAGACCATGCTGGTCAGACAGCAGAACAAGTTAGACTATGCTGGTCAGACCAGCACTGACCAGCATACACTAGCATGGACCAGCATAAACCAGCATGGATCAGCATAGACCAGTTTGAAATGTATGCTGGTCTATGCTGTTTTTTTCAGCAGGGTGTAAGAGTACTGGCACAAAGAGGGCAAGTTAAAGCTGCAATATGTCACTTTTTAGGAGACCTGACCAAATTCACATATAAATGTGAGTTATAGATCTGTCATTCTGATTGAAAGCAAGCCTAAGTGTTAGATCTGTTCTACGTGCGGATTTCTATGCTTCCCTTAAGTTTTGTTTTTGCATCTATTACTTTGGTTTTGTACACCAGCTTCAAACAGCTGAAAATATAATATTTGTTGTTATGGAAAATATATTTCACAGCGGTTTAGATGGTACAATGATTCTCTACTCTTATTTTGTCACATAAACTGAAATTAGGCGAACTGTTAGGATTTTAGCAACCAGGAAATGGCGGAGCTATTTCTGCATATTACACCTTTAAGGCCATCTCATTGACCTCTCCATGGTGTCCTATTCCCATAGTTACTGTTGCTACGCTACTATACCCAGCCTTTCTCAACATGCTGTAAAAGCCAATGAAAGCAGTAAGAGTTGAATTATCATCACTAATGGGGTTTACAGAGAATAGAGTGGGAGGATATGTACTTCTCAAGGGTACTTGTAACAACAATCTGCAGTACTGGAGCCGTGTCACAGCTGGATTCCTATGGCACCTGTTCTAACCTAGTGATGATGCATGTCGTCATGGGGAGCATATAGTCTCAGCTATATGTAATAACACAGATTTATAGTGCTTTTGCTTATATTTTCTATAGTACACATTTGACAAACTGCATATTACACTGGTATATTATAGCTTCTAAGAAGATTATTTCAAAATATATAAAGGCATTCAT
This sequence comes from Oncorhynchus keta, assembly GCF_023373465.1. NCBI lineage: Eukaryota > Metazoa > Chordata > Actinopteri > Salmoniformes > Salmonidae > Oncorhynchus > Oncorhynchus keta. Next base: position 30,789,598 of record NC_068446.1, on the reverse strand, counting down.
ATTTTAATGTCATAGCTTATTGAAAATGAAATGAAAATTGAGCCCACCCCAAAAACATTTATGTAATTTCAGTTCCATATTAATTATGTCATGTTGACCTCTATGTGTGACTCACAGTGTTGAATAAAATATTAATGTGACATTCCTAGACTGCTGACAATGATTCTCAGACTCAACAATGCATATTTCAAACATTCAGTAGAGATTATTTTGTTTAAAATTTAATCAAACTCACTTTAATTTCTGAGACTTTTATCCAAAAAATTCAACTGAACTGGGCCTAACAACAATAATAATAATTCAGCACTGATCAAGCAATTCTCTATGTGTTGTAATTATTTCATAAAATGCTTTACTGGTTAATCCAGTAACCTATGGGAGGAGAATGTGCCAGTTTTATCCCAGAAAATAACAACACACTCATATCAGGACTTGGCCCAAAGTAGGTTTCAAAAGTATTTTTAAATACTTATTGGAAATGGATTCAGTGCACAACTTTCAAGTATACAAACAATTATTTATCTAAGTCATTAATCTTGGTGTTAGCGGGCAGTAATTTTCATTTTTGGAAAAAACGGAATATGCATATAATTGATAGTTTTCGATAGAAAACACTCTAACGTTTCCAAAACTGTAAAGATATTGTCTGTGAGTATAACAGAACTGATGTTGCAGGCGAAAGCCTGAGAAAAATCCAATCCGGAAGTGCCCCAGGTTTTGAAAGCTCTGCGTTCCAATGACTCCCTATTCAGCTGTGAATGTACCATCAACGAGCTTACGCTTTCTACGTATTCCCCAAGGTATCTACAGCATTGTGACATAGTTTTACGCATTTCTGTTGAAGAATAGCCATAGGCGGCCACATTGCGTAAGTGGTCACATGGTGGCTCCGAGAGATATTCTCACCTAAAATCGGGGGTCGCCATTATTCCAATCGGTCCTAGTGAAAAACGAATTGTCCCGACGGATATATTATCGAATAGATATTAGAAAAACACCTTGAGGATGGATTCTAAGCAACGTTTGCCATGTTTCTGTCGATATTATGGAGCTAATTTGGAATATTTTTCGGAGTTGTGGTGACCGCAATTTCTGGGCGATTTCTCAGCCAAACATGAAGAACAAACGGAGCTATTTTACCTACAAAAATAATATTTTGGGAAAAAATGAACTTTGGCTGTCTACCTGGGAGTCTCGTGAGTGAAAACATCCGAAGTTCATCAAAGGTAAACGATTTAATTTGATTGCTTTTCTGATTTTCCGTGACAAGGTTGCCTGCTGCTAGCAAGGCATAATGCTATGCTAGGCTATGATAAACTTACACAAATGCTTGTCTAGCGTTGGCTGTAAAGCATATTTTGAAAATATGAGATGACAGGGTGATTAACAAAAGGCTAAGCTGTGTTCAAATATATTTCACTTGTGATTTTCATGAATAGGAATATTTTCTAGGAAGATTTATGTCCGTTGCGTTATGCTAATTAGTGTGACAACGGTCCCATTCACGGGATGGGGTGTCACTACAGGTTAATGCATTTAAAATATTCAAGCTGTTGTTGCAGCCATTTATCCCAATCATGTATAATACCAGTCAAAAGTTTGGACACCTTCTCCTTTTTTGACCATTGAAGAATAATAGTGAATACATCAAAACTATGAAATAACACATATGGAATCATGTAGTAACCAAAAAAGTGTTAAACATATCAAAATATATTTTAGATTTTAGATTCTTCAAAGTATCCACCCTTTGCCTTGATGACAGCTTTGCACACACTTGGCATTCTCTCAACCAGCTTTATGAGGAATGCTTTTCCAACCGTCTTGAAGGAGTTCCCACATATGCTGAGCCCATGTAGACTGCTTTTTCTTCACTCTGTGGTCCATCTAATCCCAAACCATCTCAATTGGGTTGAGGTTCGGGTGATTGTGGAGGCCAGGTCATCTGATGCAGCTCTCCATCAATCTTCTTGTTCAAATAGCCCTTACACAGTCTGGAGGTGTGTTTTGGGTCACCAGCAAAGCACCACCACACCATCACACCTCCTCCTCCATGCTTCACTGTGGGAACCACACATACAGGAGATCATCCAGTCACCTACTCTGCATCTCACAAAGACACGGCGGTTGGAACTAAAAATCTCAAATTTGGACTCATCAGATCAAAGGACAGATTTCCACTGGTCTAATGTCCATTGCTCGTGTTTCTTGGCCCAAGCAAGTCTCTTCTTATTATTGTTGTCATTTAGTATTGCTTTCTTTGCAGCAATTCAACCATGAAGGCCTGATTCACATAGTCTCCTCTGAACAGTTGATGTTGACATGTGTCTGTTACTTGAACTCTGTGAAGCATTTATTTGGGCTGAACTCTGAGGTGTAGTTAACGCTAATGAACGTCTATGCAACAGAGGTAACTCTGGGTCTTCCTTTCCTGTGGCAATCCTCATGAGAGCCAGTTTCATCATAGCGCTTGATGGATTTTGTGACTGCACTTGAAGAAACTTTCAAAGTTCTTGAAATGTTATGCATTGACTGACCTTCATGCCTTAAAGTAATGATGTCCTTTCTGTCCTTTCTCTTTGCTTATTTGAGCTATTCTTGCAATAATATGGACTTGGTCTTTTACCATATAGTGATATTTTCTGTATTACCACCCCTACCTTGTCACAACACAACTAATTGGTCCAAACGCATTCAGGAAAGAAATTACACAAATTAACTTAACAAGGCACACCTGTTAATTGAAATGCATTCCATGTGACTACCTCATGAAGCTGGTTGAGAGAAGCTGTGCAAAGCTGTCATCAAGGCAAAGAGTTGCTGCCTTGACGAATCTCAAATATAAAATATATTTAGATTTGTTTGACACTTTTTTGGTTACTACATGATTCCATGTGTTATTTCATAGTTTTGATGTCTTCAATATTATTCTACAATGTAGAAAATAGTAAAAATAAAGAAAAACCCTGCAATGAGTAGGTGTGTCCAAACGTTTGACTGGTACTGTATGTATACCATACTAACAAAACACATGACAGGGGAAAGCCTGTCATGAAACTTTCATGCCCCCAAAAACATGTACGCTGTCCCCCCATACCCACCCCTAACATACCCCTCTGCCCTTTACATTACAAACAAACACACACACAAACACCCGCACCCTCCCTCACCCCACTATTAAACTAATACCTCACCCATATCCCTGAGGTAAAATATCTGCAAGTTATCCAGCAAGTTATCCAGCAAAATATGACCCAATGTTCTTTCTCTCTGTAAAAATACTGGTACTGTACTGTAACCCCATGAGCACAGGAGGGGAAAAAAGAGAGGCTTTCATAAATGCATAACGATATGCTGTAAAACCACAGGAGTGAATGTAACCTTTTGCATTGGAGGACGATGTTATTAGAAAAGCCAAAGTCAGAGCAGTCTTTTAAGTGTGTCCTGACAGTAACTGCTATTCTCATTAGTTTCTCTGCTGTCTGTTGAAATGTGGCGAAGAGGTGAAAAAATAAATAATAGTCTCCTGTTTCCTACCATTTCCAATTCAATTTCCTTCCACTGACCTGCAGAAACTAGAGGAAATCAATGCAACCATGGGTAAAGGATTCTGGATCCAGGGATGGCAGCCCCTTTTTAAGGTGACAATCTGGCATGTCTGATTGTGACACGAACACCCTTTTCAGGTGTAAATTAAACCCTTGATCAGTAGTGTTGCTTAATATAGGGGGAGCCTGCACTGTGTAAGAATGCCTAAGACAGGAGACTGGAGCTGTATTCGAAAACTCATACTAACCGCACTAACCATTCTATTTGTGTTGTAAATTGAGTATGTAGTATGATTATTGGTCATTGTATGGATATATTTAGTATGCCAAATGTTCCCGGATGTCGTACTATATTCGCCAAAATTTGAAGTATACAAGCGGTGGACACTATTTCTGAGCTTTTAGGGCCCATAATGGAATTCTTCTGAAAATGGGAGTGGCTTCACAACATATTCAGATTTTAAGAAAATGGCAGAAAATATGCAGCCGAAGTCTGATGAGAGCAGATACAAATCTAAGTAAAAAATAGCAAATATGTTTTGTTTTAACTTCTTAGGACAAATGTTGAGAAAATGTTGAGCAATGTAATAAAAAAGTTAAGATATTTTTTGAAGTCACGTTACACATTGTTGACTGACAATTTGTTATCTACACTACAGGCCTTTACGAACCACATAGCATATCATTACAGCAGTTGCTTGTATGTACCAGTATGTTGGCTAGCTACCTAACGTTAGTTGGCTACTAGTATATCAAACTTGCCAGTATATTAACTATCACATAGTTATCTCGCGCCCCATACAGCGCATCGCGTGCCAAGTTGCGCCATATAGGGTTAAAGATACTGTAGGAATGAACACAAATCAGGAAACATCAAATACAGATGGAGGAAAACATTTATTGACTTGATTATTCACGTCATTATTAGCTTAGCTATCTGGTAGAGTCGTTGTGCATTCTCAATGGACATTTTTAATGAAGTCGTAAGATGTCTAGCTATTAATTTGTTATGCTAACAAGCTAGCAAGAAGTTGCATAGCAACTGCATTAACTTCCTGTAGACAGCCAAAGCGCTAGTACACTCAACTCAAAGGACACCGTTTGCTTACAGTACATTGAAAAATTAACTAATAGTATATAGTATGTAGTATATACTCATTAAATATGTAGTATATAGTATGTTAGTATGGGTATTTGAACATAACTTGGAAGAATAACGAATGGGATCCTACAGTACTACTCATACCCACTCTGCTGTTTAGAGGGATGGAGTGATGGGAGGAGGGATGGAGTGATGGAAAAGAGGAGATAGAGAAGGATGGCTGACTTTATGGCAGGTACTGACAGAGGCCCTGTCCTCTAGCCCTGCTACAGCATCACCTCCCAAACCCAACGCCAGAGAATCGGAGAGGAGACCCAGACACAAGCCCTTCCTGAGGGGTTAGAACAAAGAGCTGCTATGGCCGTGGTCACGGTGCTCTCATGCCTCTGAAAGCCATAAGGGCTGAAATGTCAGCGCTTTTCACCAGAAGCAACAGATAAAGGTGCACATTTTTTCAAACGTGTGAGAGGACATCTGATGTTTTTTGACAGGGGTTTGGCTATCTAACATTGATCAATTCATTTATTAATTTATATCGTGTTATTCTCAACATGTTACTTTCATGTGCTGCCCCATATCTATCCTTATCACTTTAAACTCTTGATATGTTGAGATGAAGAAAAATAGCGAGCATAAGGCAGATACATCTGCTTTGATCTAACCTCACCCTCAGGCTCAAATTGCAGGCACATAGAGCCTGGTAACACTTCTGCCTCAAAGTTGGACTTGAAAGGAGTTAGGTTAAAATCGAGGCGGGAGTGGGAGCAAGCCTGCTACAGCTGTTTTAGAAGGCAAAAATCGGCAATCAAAATGTATCATTTTTTTTTATCATTGATTCTGAGTTCGGGCATATAAAGTTTATATGTGAGAACTATTTCTAAGACGTGTACTTGCAGATTTTCCAAACTCACATGTTTGTTTAAATCACTTGCGCTGCTCGCACTTTGAAGTCCACAATGCAGGGGGTTATGCTAGATGGTGATGAACCGAGAGATCAGCCAATTGAAACCAGAGGTTGTTTAGTCCGCTCCTGCCATAGACTTCCATTCAAGTCCCGTTCTGAGGCGCTGTGAAACCAGACGGTTCAAACAGAGAGACGGCAGGTGGACGAGATTACTGTAGCTTTGATGTGGATACCCACACATTAACTCCATATTCATGCTACTGAGAATGTTTATATTCGAAGGCCCACAAATCAATAACTGACTGGACTGATATACACAAATAATACCTGACTTAATACCTCAACCAAATAAAAACTCCCATCAGGCTCTTGGTTTAGGAAAATTCAGCCTATAGCCAAGATATACAGAATGTAAATCTGCCACTTGCAGACCCGAGTGACCACTGTCGAACACATTAGCAAGTTGCCACTCGATAAAGGGCTTAGGGGCCAAGTATTCGGTTTGAGATTCATCCATACTATATACTGCGGTGGAGGTTCCTCAGTTAGAAGGAGAGGACCATCCTACTCAGTGAATTTCAGAAGAATGTAATACAATGAAAAATGTATTCTTTTTAGATAAAACTATACTCAATATATTCAAGTCACCAAATAATTGATTAAAACACACACACATTCTAGGATGGCACCATGGTGTGGCCGGAGGACAGCTATTTAAACATCCTCTGGCTACATTGAGTTCAATACAAAACCTAGGAGGCTCGTAGGCCTTACCCACTTCCATAGCCTACATGGTAATTATGACCACTTCCGGAGGATGACCTCCAACCAATCAAAGCTTTTACAATATGAACTAACATGTTGTCCATCCAATCATAGGATTAGGATCAGAGAACGAACATAGTGTGGAGTATTGTGGTTCAGCATTCTTTGGATATTATTCAATTCAAATGTGTTTATTCAAACTACAGGAGACGGAGGAAGTAGATGATATATTGTTTTCTGGTTTTAGAACTTTTGTGTAGAATTAGGGCAATTTATTTCAATTTGCCTTGCCAACTTTAGTAGCAAGTGCTAACATTAGCTAGCTACCAGAGTTCCGTTTTCTCCATCAGAATGGCTAGCTAATGCTAACAACAATGTAGTGGATAGTTTGTTGAAGAACCCCTTTCATTGCACACATCAGAGTCAAGCTTCTTGGAAAAAGCCACATCGATCATGTAATGGACGAACGTCTGCATATTCAAACTGCACAACACAACGAGAAGGTAAGGAGAAACAGGGTCACAAGCAGCTTATCAGCAAGAGTTGGCTTTCACTTAGGGGTACGATGAGAGGGAAAATTCAGCTAACAAGGGCAACAACAAGGAGCTTACATAGTTAATTGCATGTTACAATGCTTTACTTGCTGAGCATACGGAAGTTTCTACTGCCTTCTCTGTGATGTTGAAATCAATTCAGAATGATTTGATCGCTTCCATCGTATCATCCATTAAAAGTGAGATTAAAAAGAGGTTGACGCAGCACATTTTTTTGCTCGCGCAGAAGTAGGCTTTCCACATTACTCCGGTATCTATTTAGCGAAGGTGACAACACATAATCAATCACTCCGGACAGACACATGCAAAAACTCATTACATAAATGTTGCAGCAGCCTTGGCTAGACCTAAACATGAGAGATCTGATATGCTGAAAAAACACGATTTTTCAATCTGATCAGCTGTAGGCTACTAATAATAGCAGCTGCATACAGCCTATGTGCCCTGTTAATCTGGTCAGGGCTAAAACATTTTTTTTTTAATATAATGTATTTATAATCCATTTGTTTGTCAGGAGAAAATGTGAATGTGATCAAATTTGGTTTATATTCAAACTTGGCTAGGCTGCCTACACCTTTTCTATCCTAAATGATTAACTGGAATTAATCAATCAACATAATAGTGATGACATATACTGTGAGTAAATGTTTTGTAAGGACAACAGTTGCATAGGCCAGCATGATGCAAACATGTAAAAAGCAAGCTCAGCCCTGTGAGTTATATTCTGTACTACAGTTGTTGTCTCTGTGTCTGGGTAGAGGAAACACCCCTGTTAGTCTAGTCTAAATATAATTAATATGAACAAGTATACGGTTGCTGCAGATTGACAGGGTTTTCATCCTCCCTAGGGCCAGGAGTTTTTTAAAGCCATGTAACCTGATTAGAAAAACTGGTCCCATCATAGCCCATATAAAACCGATGAATCACTTCATACCCTATATGGTCCAGAGTTTTCCTGGTTAGGTTATCAAATAAGGAAACAATCCAGGCCCTAGAGGGAAAACATTGCCCCACCACCCTGCGACCTGTGGTGCCACCAGTCGACTCGCAGTTATCAGTTACCGTCAGGTATGTGGATGATCAGGGCTTTATTCAGGAACATTTCTTGGGATACTTTGATGTGTCAAGTGGGTGAGATTTCTCAGTCTGTGTTTGACTTTGTGAATTCTGAGATGTCTGAGTTTAACTACATGGAGAAACTTGTTTCCCAAACCTATGATGGTGCTGATGTAATGGAATGTACAGTATCTGCTATTTGTATTTACAGCTGAGTCCCCTCCTGATCCATGATTAATAGGTGATGACCAGTCCACTCCACTGCCATTGCCAACTCTCTCCTGACATGAACTGAAGTCACATCTCATGTGCCTGCTCATCCACAGGCACAATGAACGTTTCCTCTCGAAGCACTGTCAGTAGACCTGTCAATATTCTCTCATTACTGTATGTAGAGGCAATCCCATACACAAATACAATCACGTGATTTTACTCCATTCTTGGACTAACTCCTTTTTTTAGCTCTTTTGTCTAACTACAGTTGAATTCGGAAATGTACATACACTTAGTTTGGGGTCATTAAAACTTGTTTTTCAACCACTCCACAAATGTATTGTTAACAAACTATAGTTTTGGCAAGTCAGTTATGACATCTTCTTTGTGCATGACACAAGCAATTTTCCAACAATTGCTTACAGACAGCTTATTTCACTTATAATTCACTGGATCAGAAGTTTACATACACTAAGTTGACTGTGCCTGTAAACTGTTTGGAAAATTCCAGAAAATGATGTCATGGCTTTAGAAGCTTCTGATTGACATAATTTGAGTCCATTGGAGGTGTACCTGTTGATGTATTTCAAGGCCTACCTTCAAACTCAGTGCCTCTTTGCTTGACATCATGGGGAAATCTAAAGAAATCAGCCAAGACCTCAGAAAAAAATTGTAGACTCCAACAAGTCTGGTTCATCCTTGGGAGCAATTTCCAAATGCCTGAAGGTACCATGTTCATCTGTACAAACAATAGTACACAAGTATAAACACCATGAGACCATGTAGCCGTCATACTGCTCAGGAAGGAGACTTGTTCTGTCTCCTAGAGATGAATGTACTTTGGTGCGAAAAGTGCAAATCAATCCCAGAACAACAGCAAAGGACCTTGTAAAGATGCTGGAGGAAACAGGTACAAAAGTATGTATATCCACAGTAAAACGGGTCCTATATTGACATAACCTGAAAGGCCGTTCAGCAAGGAAGAAGCCACTGCTCAAAAACTGCCATAGAAAAGACCACGATTTGCATCGGCACATGGGGACAAAGATTGTACTTTTTGGAGAAATGTCTTCTGGTCTGATGAAACAAAAGTAGAACTGTTTGGCCATAATTACCATCGTTATGTTTGGAGGAAAAAGGGGGAGGCTTGCAAGCTGAAGAACACCATCACAACCGTGAAGCACGGGGGTGGCAGCATCATGTTGTGGGGGTGCTTTGCTGCAGGAGGGACTGGTGCACTTCACAAAATAGATGGCATCATGAGGATGGAAAATGATTTGGATATATTGAAGTAACATCTCAAGACATCAGTCAGGAAGTTAAAGCTTGGTCGCAAATGGGTCTTCCAAATGGACAATGACCCCAAGCATACTTCCAAAGTTGTGGCAAAATGGCTTAAGGACAACAAAGTCAAGGTATTGGAGTGGCCATCACAAAGCCCTGACCTCAATCCTATAGAACATTTGTGGGCAGAACTGAAAAGGCATGTGCGAGCAAGGAGGCCTAGAAACCTGACTCAATTACACCAGCTCTGTCAGGAGGAATGGGCCAAAATTCACCCAACTTAATGTGGGATGCCTGTGGAAGGCTACCCGGAATGTTTAACCCAAGTTAAACCATTTTAAGACAATGCCACCAAATACCAAATGAGTGTGAACTTGTAAACTTCTGACCCACTGGGAATGTGATGAAAGAAATAATAGCTGAAATAAATAATTCTCTCTACTATTATTATTGTCTACTTCCGGCTCCGACAGAGATGGTTGCCTCGCTTCACGTTCCTAGGAAACTATGCAGTTTTTTGTTTTTTTTACGTGTTATTTCTTACATTGGTACCCCAGGTCATCTTATGTTTCATTACATACAGTCGAGAAGAACTACTGAATATAAGAGCAGCGTCAACTCACCATCAGTACGGCCTTCCACCCAGGACAACGGAATGGATCCCAGCCTGCGACCCAAAACAACGACGTCGTAAAAGAGGCAAACGAAGCGGTCTTCTGGTCAGGCTCTGGAGACGGGCACATCGCGCGCCAGTCCCTAGCATACTACTCGCCAATGTCCAGTCTCTTGACAACAAGGTTGATGAAATCCGAGCAAGGGTAGCATTCCACAGGGACATCAGGGACTGTAACGTTCTTTGCTTCACGGAAACATGGCTCACTGGAGAGACGCTATCGGAGTCGGTGCAGCCAGCTGGTTTCTCCACGCATTGCGCCGACAGAAACAAACATCTTTCTGTTAAGAAGAGTGGCGGGGGCGGTTAACGAGACGTGGTGTGGTCACAACAACATACAGGAACTCAAGTCCTTCTGTTCACCTGATTTAGAATTCCTCACAATCAAATGTCAACCGCATTATCTACCAAGGGAATTCTCTTCGATTATAATCACAGCCGTATATATTCCCCCCCAAGCAGACACATCGATGGCTCTTAACAAACTTTATTTGACTCTTTGCAAACTGGAATCCACATATCCTGAGGCTGCATTCATTGTAGCTGGGGATTTTAACAAGGCTAATCTGAAAACAAGACTCCCTAAATTGTATCAGCATATCGATTGCGCAACCAGGGCTGGTAAAACCTTGGATCATTGCTATTCTAACTTCCGCGATGCATATAAGGCCCTCCCCCGCTCTCCTTTCGGAAAAGCTGACCACGACTCCATTTTGTTGCTCCCTGCCTACAGACAAAAGCTAAAACAAGAAGCTCCCACGCTGAGGTCTGTTCAACGCTGGTCCAACCAATCTGATTCCACGCTCCAAGACTTCTTCCATCACGTGGACTGGGATATGTTTTGTATTGCGTCAAACAACAACATTGATGAATACGCTGATTCGGCGAGCGAGTTCATTACAACGTGCGTTCCCATAGCAACGATGAAAACATTCCCAAACCAGAAACCGTGGATTGATGGCAGCATTCCGGTTAAACTGAAAGCGCGAACCACTGCTTTTAATCAGGGCAAGGTGACCGGAAACATGACCGAATACAAACAGTGTAGCTATTCCCTCCGCAAGGCAATCAAACAAGCTAAGCATCAGTATAGAGACAAAGTCGAATCTCAATTCAACGGCTCAGACACAAGAGGTATGTGGCAGGGTCTACAGTCAATCACGAATTACAAAAAGAAAACCAGCCCAGTCAAAGACCAGGATGCCTTGCTCCCAGGCAGACTAAATAACTTTTTTGCCCACTTTGAGGACAATACAGTGCCACTGACACGGCCCGCAACCAAAACATGCGGACTCTCCTTCACTGCAGCCGAGGTGAGTAAAACATTTAAACGTGTTAACTCTCGCAAGGCTGCAGGCCCAGACGGCAACCCCAGTCACGCCCTCAGAGCATGCGCAGACCAGCTGGCTGGTGTGTTTACGGACATATTCAATCAATCCCTATCCCAGTCTGCTGTTCCCACATGCTTCAAGAGGGCCACCATTGTTCCTGTTCCCAAGAAAGCTAAGGTAACTGAGCTAAACGACTACCGCCCCGTAGCACTCACTTCTGTCATCATGAAGTGCTTTGAGAGACTAGTCAAGGACCATATCACCTCCACCCTACCTGACACCCTAGACCCACTCCAATTTGCTTACCGCCCAAATAGGTCCACAGACAATGCAATCTCAACCACACTGCACACTGCCCTAACCCATCTGGACAAGAGGAATACCTATGTGAGAATGCTGTTCATCGACTACAGCTCAGCATTTAACACCATAGTACCCTCCAAACTCGTCATCAAGCTCGAGACTCTGGGTCTCGACCCCGCCCTATGCAACTGGGTACTGGACTTCCTGACGGGCCGCCCCCAGGTGGTGAGGGTAGGTAACATCTCCACCCCGCTGATCCTCAACAACAACAACCACAAGGGTGCGTTCTGAGCCCTCTCCTGTACTCCCTGTTCACCCACGACTGCGTGGCCATGCACGCCTCCAACTCAATTATCAAGTTTGCGGACGACACAACAGTGGTAGGCTTGATTACCAACAACGACGAGACGGCCTACAGAGAGGAGGTGAGGGCCCTCAGAGTGTGGTGTCAGGAAAATAACCTCACACTCAACGTCAACAAAACTAAGGAGATGATTGTAGACTTCAGGAAACATCAGAGGGAACACCCCCCTATCCACATCGATGGAACAGTAGTGGAGAGGGTAGTACGTTTTAAGTTCCTCGGCGTACACATCACAGACAAACTGAATTGGTCCACCCACACAGACAGCATCGTGAAGAAGGTGCAGCAGCGCCTCTTCAACCTCAGGACGCTGAAGAAATTCGGCTTGTCACCAAAAGCACTCACAAACTTCTACAGATGCACAATTGAGAGCATCCTGTCGGGCTGTATCACCGCCTGGTACGGCAACTGCTCCGCCCACAACCGTAAGGCTCTCCAGAGGGTAGTAAGGTCTGCACAACGCATCACCTGGGGGCAAACTGCCTGCCCTCCAGGACACCTACACCACCCGATGTCACAGGAAGGCCATAAAGATCATCAAGGACAACAACCACCCGAGCCACTGCCTGTTCACCCCGCTATCGTCCAGAAGGCGAGGTCAGTACAGGTGCATTACATTTACATTTACATTTAAGTCATTTAGCAGACGCTCTTATCCAGAGCGACTTACAAATTTGACTTGCATCAAAGCTGGGACTGATAGACTGAAAAACAGCTTCTATCTCAATGCCATCAGACTGTTAAACAGCCACCACTAACATTGAGTGGCTGCTGCCAACACACTGACTCAACTCCAGCCACTTTAATAAAGGGAATTGATGGGAATTGATGTCAAATATATCACTAGCCACTTTAAACAATGCTACTTAATATAATGTTTACATACCCTACATTATTTATCTCATATGCATACGTATATACTGTACTCTATATCATCTACTGCATCTTTATGTAATACATGTATCACTAGCCACTTTAAACTATGCCACTTTGTTTACATACTCATCTCATATGTATATACTGTACTCGATACCATCTACTGCATCTTGCCTATGCCGCTCTGTACCATCACTCATTCATATATCTTTATGTACATATTCTTTATCCCTTTACACTTATGTGTATAAGGTAGTAGTTTTGGAATTGTTAGCTAGATTACTCGTTGGTTATTACTGCATTGTCGGAACTAGAAGCACAAGCATTTCGCTACACTCGCATTAACATCTGCTAACCATGTGTATGTGACAAATAAAATTTGATTGGATTATTCTGACATTTCACATTCTTAAAATAAAGTGGTGATCCTAACTGACCGAAGACAGGGAATTGTTACAAGGACTCTTTTGAAGAACATATCAAGACCATTTCGAGGACAGCTTTTTCCATCTACGTAACATTGCAAAAATCAGAAACTTTCTGTCCAAAAATGATGCAGAAAAATTAATCCATGCTTTTGTCACTTCTAGGTTAGACTACTGCAATGCTCTATTTTCCCGGATAAAGCACTAAATAAACTTCAGTTAGTGCTAAATACGGCTGCTAGAATCCTGACTAGAACCAAAAAATTTGATCATATTACTCCAGTTAGCCTCTCTACACTGGCTTCCTGTCAAAAAGGGCTGATTTCAAGGTTTTACTGCTAACCTACAAAGCATTACATGGGCTTGACCTACCTCTCTGATTTGGTCCTGCCGTACATACCTACACGTACGCTACGGTCACAAGACGCACCTAATTGTCCCTAGAATTTCTAAGCAAACAGCTGGAGGCAGGGCTTTCTCCTATAGAGCTCCATTTTTATGGAACGGTCTGCCTACCCATGTCAGAGACGCAAATCGGTCTCAACCTTTAAGTCTTTACTGAAGACTCATCTCTTCAGTGGGTCATATGATTGAGTGTAGTCTGGCCCAGTGGGAAGGTGAACGGAAAGGCTCTGGAGCAACGAACCGCCCTTGCTGTCTCTGCCTGGCCGGTTCCCCTCTTTCCACTGGGATTCTCTGCCTCTAACCCTGTTACGGGGCTGAGTCACTGGCTTGCTGGGGCTCTCTCGTGCCGTCCCTGGGGGGGTGCGTCACCTGGGTGGGTTGATTCACTGTTGTGGTCGGCCTGTCATTGCCCCCCTTGGGTTGTACCGTGGCGGGGATCTTTGTGGGCTATACGGCCTTGTCTCAGGATGGTAAGTTGGTGGTTGAAGATATCCCTCTAGTGGTGTGGGGGATGTGCTTTGGCAAAGTGGGTGGGGTTATATCCTTCCTGTTTGGCCCTGTCCGGGGTGTCCTCGGATGGGGCCACAGTGTCTCCTGACCCCTCCTGTCTCAGCCTCCAGTATTTATGCTGCAGTAGTTTATGTGTCGGGGGGGCTAGGGTCAGTTTGTTATATCTGGAGTACTTCTCCTGTCCTATTCGGTGTCCTGTGTGAATCTAAGTGTGCGTTCTCTAATTCTCTCCTTCTCTCTTTCTTTCTCTCTCTCGGAGGACCTGAGCCCTAGGACCATGTCCCAGGACTACCTGACATGAGGACTCCTTGCTGTCCCCAGTCCACCTGGCCATGCTCCTGCTCCAGTTTCAACTGACCTGAGCCCTAGGACCGTGCCCCAGGACTACCTGACATGAAGGCTCCTTGCTGTCCCCAGTCCACCTGACTGTGCTGCTGCTCCAGTTTCAACTGTTCTGCCTTATTATTATTCGACCATGCTGGTCATTTATGAACATTTGAACATCTTGGTCATGTTCTGTTATAATCTCTACCCGGCACAGCCAGAAGAGGACTGGCCACCCACATAGCCCGGTTCCTCTCTAGGTTTCTTCCTAGGTTTTGGCCTTTCTAGGGAGTTTTTCCTAGCCACCGTGCTTTTACACCTGCATTGTTTGCTGTTTGGGGTTTTAGGCTGGGTTTCTGTACAGCACTTTGAGATATCAGCTGATGTACGAAGGGCTATATAAATAAATTTGATTTGATTTGATTTGATGATTTGATTTGATTAAAAGTCAGGAATTGTGAAAAATTGGCTGAGGTGTATGTAAACTTCTGACTTCAACTATATGTAGTGTATTGTGTTATTGTTTTTTGTCTTCCCAGTCAAATCCTGTCCTGCCCTCAGTGGAAGAGTTGAGCTCTTCTACAACACCATCTGTCTATGATGAGCTTGTCCTGCACTGAATCTTATGAACACCTCATCCTCTGTCCTGCACTAAAGTCAAGCCTCTGAATACCTCAACTCATGCCTCATACCTTCATCCAATCACTGCTGTGATCCCTTCCACACTGTGTAAGTAGCTGTTTCATTCCCATTACCCATAACACTGTATTATAAATGTCTTTATTAAATGATTTAGGTTAAAATAATTCAACTTTGACCTATTTCTTAAACACACTTTGTCATCTCCATGCGGGCCACGTCTATACTGTGGGTCTCCCATCCACCTCATTTTTTCAAGTCACCAGCCTCCACTGATATACAGTATATATACTAACGTACACAGCCTACTATATACAGTATCATATACTGCAGAGGTATTCAACCAGGGGTCCGCGTAGGTACTGTCATGACTGTCCTGATCAGGTCAGGTTATAGGAGACCACGACCCTACAGATTATCTCTCAACCCCAACAGAGGAGATGATGTGGGGGTTTTATGACCCCTCACGCCCCTGGTAAATCTCAGGCCACAGACAAATTCCTTTGTCCTGTTACTATGGAGAACCAGCCTCAGAACATTAAACATGAAATAAAGGTACTTTGGAACAATGGTTTCCGTCAGCCACAATGGTGGTCATGACGATAGATGGAATATGAAAATGTGTGTCATTTTTGTTTTGTTATTAAATAGATGACGTTATTACGAAAACATTGCAACATCAACAGTTTTCCTAGTATACGTTTGATGTTTATACATTGTACGTTGTGTGGAAAATGTCCAAATGAAAGGGAATGTTTTGGTAAAGATGAAATGTGAAGTTGTCTAAAATTGGATTTGAGGAAAACCTAGACTTTGCTCTTAACTTGGTATGCCCAGAGAATTGCCCTAAAGGCAGTTACGCCCACTTCTGACCCAAGGGTATAAAACCTGTGAGTAAAGGGTTTACAGACAAGACTACATGACCCAAGCTGCAGCCAAGGTCTGAAAAGTCAACGAACCCAGAACGCAACACAAGTTTGAAGACAAAGAAATATTTTTGTACCCAAGCTACGGATGAGTAGCTGTGTCTAAGCGGGTGAATTCAAGCCGGACCCCCTAGCCTCCAATCCCAGAGAATCGTGGTATCTAAAAGGTTTCATTCCTATACTGTGAGCTCTGAGCTACAGAGCTGTCTGTCCTCAGAAGACCCCTTCCAGAGCAAGGGTGAGGGAACAGACTCCTAAGCCAAAAGAACACTGACATTGTGAGGACAACCAGAAAGGTGCGCCGGAGAAGTGCGTCATCGAGCAGCCTGAACTGTCCCCTGAACGGTCCACGCAGAGAATCCTCGGAGGTCTTCCCCACGTAATTACATCATTATATTCTGACCCATAAGAGCGGCAGTTTGGGGCAAGGCTAGGGTTAGAATAGCATAGCTGACAAATTCACCCAAATGTATATTTCTCTCGTGTACTTTCTTTTTTCTCTCTCTCTTTGAAATCCCCTGGCCTGCTGAGGAGTGACGGACTCCATCCTAGCTGGAGGGGTGCTCTCATCTTATCTACCAACATAGACAGGGCTCTAACTCCTCTAGCTCCACAATGAAATAGGGTGCAGGCCAGGCAGCAGGCTGTTAGCCAGCCTGCCAGCATAGTGGAGTCTGCCACTAGCACAGTCAGTGTAGTCAGCTCAGCTATCACCATTGAGACCGTGTCTGTGCCTCGACCTAGGTTGGGCAAAACTAAACATGGCGGTGTTCGCCTTAGCAATCTCACTAGGATAAAGACCACCTCCATTCCAGTCATTACTGAAAGAGATCATGATACCTCACATCTCAAAATAGGGCTACTTAATGTTAGATCCCTTACTTCAAAGGCAATTATAGTCAATGAACTAATCACTGATCATAATCTTGATGTGATTGGCCAGACTGAAACATGGCTTAAGCCTGATGAATTTACTGTTTTAAATGAGGCATCACCTCCTGGCTACACTAGTGACCATATCCCCCGTGCATCCCGCAAAGGCGGAGGTGTTGCTAACATTTACGATAGCAAATTTCAATTTACAAAAAAAAAATGACGTTTTTGTCTTTTGAGCTTCTAGTCATGAAATCTATGCAGCCTACTCAATCACTTTTTATAGCTACTGTTTACAGGCCTCCTGGGCCATATACAGCGTTTATCACTGAGTTCCCTGAATTCCTATCGGACCTTGTAGTCATAGCAGATAATATTCTAATCTTTGGTGACTTTAATATTCACATGGAAAAGTCCACAGACCCACTCCAAAAGGCTTTTGGAGCCATCATCGACTCAGTGGGTTTTGTCCAACATGTCTCTGGACCCACTCACTGTCACAGTCATACGCTGGACCTAGTTTTGTCCCATGGAATAAATGTTGTGGATCTTAATGTTTTTCCTCATAATCCTGGACTATCGGACCACCATTTTATTACGTTTGCAATTGCAACAAATAATCTGCTCAGACCCCAACCAAGGACCATCAAAAGTCGTGCTATAAATTCACAGACAACACAAAGATTCCTTGATGCCCTTCCAGACTCCCTCTGCCTACCCAAGGACGCCAGGGGACAAAAATCAGTTAACCACCTAACTGAGGATCTCAATTTAATCTTGCGCAATACCCTAGATGCAGTTGCACCCCTAAAAACTAAAAACATTTCTCATAAGAAACTAGCTCCCTGGTACACAGAAAATACCCGAGCTCTGAAGCAAGCTTCCATAAAATTGGAACGGAAATGGCGCCACACCAAACTGGAAGTCTTCCGACTAGCTTGGAAAGACGGTACCGTGCAGTACCGAAGAGCCCTTACTGCTGCTCGATCATCCTATTTTTCTAACTTAATTGAGGAAAATAAGAACAATCCGAAATTCCTTTTTGATACTGTCGCAAAGCTAACTAAAAAGCAGCATTCCCCAAGAGAGGATGACTTTCACTTTAGCAGTGATAAATTCATGAACTTCTTTGAGGAAAAGATTATGATTATTAGAAGGCAAATTACGGACTCCTCTTTAAACCTGCGTATTCCTCCAAACCTCAGTTGTCCTGAGTCTGCACAACTCTGCCAGGACCTAGGATCAAGAGAGACGCTCAAGTGTTTTAGTACTATATCTCTTGACACAATGATGAAAATAATCATGGCCTCTAAACCTTCAAGCTGCATACTGGACCCTATTCCAACTAAACTACTGAAAGAGCTGCTTCCTGTGCTTGGCCCTCCTATGTTGAACATAATAAATGGCTCTCTATCCACCGGATGTGTACCAAACTCATTAAAAGTGGCAGTAATAAAGCCTCACTTGAAAAAGCCAAACCCTGACCCAGAAAATATTAAAAACTATCGGCCTATATCGAATCTTCCATTCCTCTCAAAAATTTTAGAGAAGGCTGTTGCGCAGCAACTCACTGCTTTCCTGAAGACAAACAATGTATACGAAATGCTTCAGTCTGGTTTTAGACCCCATCATAGCACTGAGACGGCACTTGTGAAGGTGGTAAATGACATTTTAATGGCATCGGACCGAGGCTCTGCATCTGTCCTCGTGCTCCTAGACCTTAGTGCTGCTTTTGATACCATCGATCACCACATTCTTTTGGAGAGATTGGAAACCCAAATTGGTCTACACAGACATTTTCTGGCCTGGTTTAGATCTTATCTGTCAGAAAGATATCAGTTTGTCTCTGTGAATGGTTTGTCCTCTGACAAATCAACTGTAAATTTCGGTGTTCCTCAAGGTTCCGTTTTAGGACCACTATTGTTTTCACTATACATTTTACCTCTTGGGGATGTTATTCGAAAACATAATGTTAACTTTCACTGCTATGCGGATGACACACAGCTGTACATTTCAATGAAACATGGTGAAGCCCCAAAATTGCCCTCGCTAGAAGCATGTGTTTCAGACATAAGGAAGTGGATGGCTGCAAACTTTCTACTATTAAACTCAGACAAAACAGAGATGCTTGTTCTAGGTCCCAAGAAACAAAGAGATCTTCTGTTGAATCTGACAATTAATCTTAATGGTTGTACAGTCGTCTCAAATAAAACTGTGAAGGACCTCGGCGTTACTCTGGACCCTGATCTCTCTTTTGAAGAACATATCAAGACCATTTCGAGGACAGGTTTTTTCCATCTACGTAATATTGCAAAAATCAGAAACTTTCTGTCCAAAAATGATGCAGAAAAATGAATCCATGCTTTTGTCACTTCTAGGTTAGACTACTGCAATGCTCTACTTTCCGGCTACCCGGATAAAGCACTAAATAAACTTCAGTTAGTGCTAAATACGGCTGCTAGAATCCTGACTAGAACCAAAAAATTTGATCATATTACTCCAGTGCTAGCCTCTCTACACTGGCTTCCTGTCAAAGCAAGGGCTGATTTTAAGGTTTTACTGCTAACCTACAAAGCATTACATGGGCTTGCTCCTACCTGTCTCTCTGATTTGGTCCTGCCGTACATACCTACACGTACGCTACGGTCACAAGACGCAGGCCTCCTAATTGTCCCTAGAATTTCTAAGCAAACAGCTGGAGGCAGGGCTTTCTCCTATAGAGCTCAATTTTTATGGAACGGTCTGCCTACCCATGTCAGAGAAGCAAACTCGGTCTCAACCTTTAAGTCTTTACTGAAGACTCATCTCTTCAGTGGGTCATATGATTGAGTGTAGTCTGGCCCAGGAGTGGGAAGGTGAACGGAAAGGCTCTGGAGCAACGAACCGCCCGTGCTGTCTCTGCCTGGCCGGTTCCCCTCTTTCCACTGGGATTCTCTGCCTCTAACCCTATTACAGGGGCTGAGTCACTGGCTTACTGGGGCTCTCTCATGCCGTCCCTGCAGTATCTTTGTGGGCTATACTCAGCCTTGTCTCAGGATGGTAAGTTGGTGGTTGAAGATATCCCTCTAGTGGTGTGGGGGCTGTGCTTTGGCAAAGTGGGTGGGGTTATATCCTTCCTGTTTGGCCCTGTCCGGGGGTGTCCTCGGATGGGGCCACAGTGTCTCCTGTCCCCTCCTGTCTCAGCCTCCAGTATTTATGCTGCAGTAGTTTGTGTCCGGGGGCTAGGGTCAGTTTGTTATATCTGGAGTACTTCTCCTGTCCTTTTCGGTGTCCTGTGTGAATCTAAGTGTGCGTTCTCTAATTCTCTCCTTCTTTCTTTCTCTCTCTCGGAGGACCTGAGCCCTAGGACCATGCCCCAGGACTACCTGACATGATGACTCCTTGCTGTCCCCAGTCCACCTGGCCATGCTGCTGCTCCAGTTTCAACTGACCTGAGCCCTAGGACCATGCCCCAGGACTACCTGACATGATGACTCCTTGCTGTCCCCAGTCCACCTGGCCATGCTGCTGCTCCAGTTTCAACTAGGACCTGAGCCCTAGGACCGTGCCCCAGGACTACCTGACATGATGACTCCTTGCTGTCCCCGGTCCACCTGACTGTGCTGCTGCTCCAGTTTCAACTGTTCTGCCTTGTTATTATTCGACCATGCTGGTCATTTATGAACATTTGAACATCTTGGCCATGTTCTGTTATAATCTCCACCCGGCACAGCCAGAAGAGGACTGGCCACCCCACATAGCCTGGTTCCTCTCTAAGTTTCTTCCTAGGTTTTGGCCTTTCTAGGGAGTTTTTCCTAGCCACCGTGCTTCTACACCTGCATTGCTTGCTGTTTGGGGTTTTAGGCTGGGTTTTTGTACAGCACTTTGAGATATCAGCTGATGTACGAAGGGCTATATGAATAAATTTGATTTGATTTGATTTAGGTAACACACATAGTGTGTGGGCCCGTTATACTAAGTTCTAATCAATAGCCTATAATGTGTTTTGTCTATGTGTATCTTTTATCATCATTTTAGCTTTTTAGTAAATAAATATTCAACTAAGATTGGTGTGGTACGAACTCATTGGTGAGACCCTGTTCCGTGCAGATTCACGGACTATACGACGTTCAGAACGAGATTTTAGAGGCAACTGGTTAATTAGCGGCTGTTGTAAAATCGATATTCTGATATTCTTTGAGTTAATCTGGGAAATAGAAACTAATAAAAAATTATTTTCCCATGGAGCCCCAGGTTAATGAGTTAATAATGGCTTGATTCAGTTAATCACGCAATTAGAAACGTTTAATCATTCGATGAACAACAGTCGTCATGTTAATTAATACAACATCACGACAGTACCGCAAGTGTCGCTGGCTTTCGGGAAGTTTTCTTGACTTGGAAATACATTTTTGCCAACACATGGCTAACCTTTGTTTAACCATCCATTCTAGCTAATAGGATATGTTAGTTTACACTTCCTCTTCCAATTATGTGGGAAGGTCAAAATAACAAAAAACTATCTACCAAATCTATTCATTTTAAAATGTTGATTACTTCTCCTTGCCGTTATCATTCACTTGATGATGATAAAAATGTAGAAGCCAGCATGCCGGAGTCTCCTCTTCACTGTTGATGTTGAGACTGGTGTTTTGCGGGTACTATTTAATGAAGCTGCCAGTTGAGGACTTGTGAGGTGTCTGTTTCTCAAACTAGACACTCTAATGTACTTGTCCTCTTGCTCAGTTGTGCACCGGGGCCTCCCACGTCTCTTTCTATTTTGGTTAGAGACGGTTTGCGCTGTTCTGTGAAGGGAGTAGTACACAGCTTTGTACGAGATCTTCAGTTTCTTGGCAATTTCTCACAGGGAATAGCCTGCATTTCTCAGAACAAGAATAGACTCTAGTTTCAGAAGAAAGTTATTTGTTTCTGGACATTTTGAGCTTGTAATCGAACCCACAAATGCTGGTGCTCCAGGTACTCAACTCATTTAAAGATGGCCAGTTTTTTGCTTCTTTTATCAGAACAACAGTTTTCAGCTGTGCTAACATAAATGCAAAAGGGTTTTCTAATGATCAATTAGCCTTTTAAAATGATAAACATGGATTAGCTAACACAACGTGCCAATGGAACACAGGAGTGATGGTTGCTGATAATGGGCCTATGTATGCCTATTTACATAGATATTCCATAAAAAAGAATGTTTCCAGCTACAATAGTCATTTACAACATTAACAATGTATACACTGCATTTCTGATCAATTTGATGTTATTTTAAAGGACAAAAAATGTCCATTAAAGTGACCCCAAACTTTTGAACGGTAGTGGACATGGAAAATAATGAGCAACACCAGCAATGGTTCTCAAAATAAGGGTCTATGTAAGGAAGTTAGAAATGCAACTGTCTGATTGTAGACAACGTGTCCACTAGCAATGCATGGCCTCTCTAACCATACAGTTTAAATCTATTAGGGGCCAGGGGCAGTTGTCATCAAACAGTCTGCTTTTGGAATACTCCATCAGAAAGAAGCCTGTGTGGATGTGCCACAAAGCTCTTAAGCCTGCATGTTCCTGTCAAAATATGGATTATGGCTCCTCTCTGCTTTTATCTTCAAACAAGGCTTTCAACCATCTGTTGTCTGTGCTGCGGTCAAAGTCAAGAGACCTCTGATTCCAAAGTGTCTGAAGAAGAAAATGGAGCACGGTTGGAGAGAGGGGAATGGTGACACGCTGGTCACAGAACAGAAAAGGCCAAAGAACTTTTGATGCGTGAAAATCTCAGAATTTACTTTCCTCCGTCTCTCTTGAAGAAAAAAAGAGAAAGCATTCAAGGTCCGGGGGATTGGGAAATGTTATTTTTTATTTCCATTCAGAGTGACTTTCTGAAGCACACACAGAGACCTGAAAAGCCATGGTTACAGCAGTTTAGTAAGCATCCTATTTCGAAATTGTAGGCTTTCCAGATGTGTGTGTGTGGTGCCACTCAGCTCCTTAAGATGCTCAGCAGTATGGCTTCCTAGCGCATCCACAGCCAGTATGAGATTGCAGAAACTTCTCCTCCTGCCATATTTCCACTGCCTACACTGGGCATGCTAAGACAACACAATGCACAAAAAGGCTTTATAGCATTCTTCATAACTGATACCTATCTACATATGAGTGTTGTTCCTAGAATGTGGCCAGGATTTGACATTTATAGGATCAGTCAAACCTTGATAATCAAGTTGTTTTTCTTCCTCTAGCTGAAAAGCTTTTATGTTGATTTTTTTTTTTCAGACATTCGCATTTCATGTGCTGTTGCGCCTTGCCTCCAGCACTTGAGTATGCACATCTTGGTGGATGTCCTTCCCCCCCTCCCCCAGTTAGTAATTTCCTGCCATTCAGCTCTGAGAAGTGTAATGAGTGATTGGGCTGCCGGAGCTCTTATCTGTTGTGACAAATAACTGTTGAGTAGAAACAACAGCAGATTGCCATGTATAACACACAATACACCAAAACAAGCAAAAAATTAAATCTGCTCCCAAGGCAGATGTTAAGAACTGCTCACTTAATTGGCTTCAGAACACTTTTCCTCCATCACACTAGACCTGTTAAGCAGACCGAGTGTGCTGGAGATGCAACGTCTCTTTTAGATAAAAGCTCATCTTAATGCTAGAAGTGACTCCCAAGGCTATTATGTTTAGTCATCAGTGGAAAAGCAGCAACAAACCTTTGTACATTTTTTATTTTTATTTTTATTTAACCTTTATTTAACCAGGCAGGCTAGTTGAGAACACCTTTATTTAACCAGGTAGGCTAGTTGAGAACACCTTTATTTAACTAGGTAGGCTAGTTGAGAACACCTTTATTTAACCAGGTAGGCTAGTTGAGAACACCTTTATTTAACCAGGTAGGCTAGTTGAGAACACCTTTATTTAACCAGGTAGGCTAGTTGAGAACACCTCTATTTAACCAGGTAGGCTATTTGAGAACACCTTTATTTAACCAGGTAGGCTAGTTGAGAACACCTTTATTTAACCAGGTAGGCTAGTTGAGAACACCTTTATTTAACCAGGTAGGCTAGTTGAGAACACCTCTATTTAACCAGGTAGGCTAGTTGGGAACACCTTTATTTAACCAGGTAGGCTAGTTGAGAACACCTTTATTTAACCAGGTAGGCTAGTTGAGAACACCTTTATTTAACCAGGTAGGCTAGTTGAGAACACCTTTATTTAACCAGGTAGGCTAGTTGAGAACACCTTTATTTAACCAGGTTGGCTAGTTGAGAACACCTTTATTTAACCAGGTAGGCTAGTTGAGAACACCTTTATTTAACCAGGTAGGCTAGTTGAGAACACCTTTATTTAACCAGGTAGGCTAGTTGAGAACACCTTTATTTAACCAGGGAGGCTAGTTGAGAACACCTTTATTTAACCAGGTAGGCTAGTTGAGAACACCTTTATTTAACCAGGTAGGCTAGTTGAGAACACCTTTATTTAACCAGGTAGGCTAGTTGAGAACACCTTTATTTATCCAGGTAGGCTAGTTGAGAACACCTTTATTTAACCAGGTAGGCTAGTTGAGAACACCTTTATTTAACCAGGTAGGCTAGTTGAGAACACCTCTATTTAACCAGGTAGGCTAGTTGAGAACACCTTTATTTAACCAGGTAGGCTAGTTGAGAACACCTTTATTTAACCAGGTAGGCTAGTTGAGAACACCTTTATTTAACCAGGTAGGCTAGTTGAGAACACCTCTATTTAACCAGGTAGGCTAGTTGAGAACACCTTTATTTAACCAGGTAGGCTAGTTGAGAACACCTTTATTTAACCAGGTAGGCTAGTTGAGAACACCTTTATTTAACCAGGTAGGCTAGTTGAGAACACCTTTATTTAACCAGGTAGGCTAGTTGAGAACACCTTTATTTAACCAGGTAGGCTAGTTGAGAACACATTTATTTAACCAGGTAGGCTAGTTGAGAACACCTTTATTTAACCAGGTAGGCTAGTTGAGAACACCTTTATTTAACCAGGTAGGCTAGTTGAGAACAAGTTCTCATTTGCAACTGCGACCTGGCCAAGATAAAGCAAAGCAGTGTGAACAGACAACACAGAGTTACACATGGAGTAAACAATTAACAAGTTAATAACACAGTAGAAAAAAAGGGGAGTCTATATACATTGTGTGCAAAAGGCATGAGGAGGTAGGCGAATAATTACAATTTTGCAGATTAACACTGGAGTGATAAATGATCAGATGGTCATGTACAGGTAGAGATATTGGTGTGCAAAAGAGCAGAAAAGTGAATAAATAAAAACAGTATGGGGATGAGGTAAGACATAAGACACTGATGATAGCCATCTGAAAAACACCACTGCGGATTACTCCTGTCAGCTCCATACCAGACATACATTATGGTAATAGAACCATCTGAGAAAAATGTATCATTTCTTGATTTTTACTTAACCCATCTTCACCTCCGTCCATCCACTCCTCAATGAGACAATTTAGACTTGTCCTTGGCTCAAAGGCAGCAAGACTTGAAATGCGTTTAGAATTGGTGCACCGCATCAAAGAGACCGGGAGCTTATTTTCAAGTATTTTGCGCCCAAGGCTAAAGTGGTTCTGAGGCGGCTACTCCCTGTAAATAGTTTTGAATTGTCTCTCTCTACTCTGGCTCGGAGAGAGACTGTGTGATTCTGTCTCCTATGGTGCTCTGGCCTCTCTTCATGCTCTCTCATCACCAGAGGTAACAGTGGAAAAAAAAACTGTGCATAATAGACCTGCCGATTGCTTTCCTTAGATGTCGATCAGTGATGCTCACCACAACTAAGCTAAATCCAGTCAGCCAGGGCCAAGGTGCCCGATGCATGTTGTTTGCTTTGATGGATCAAACTTCTTCTTCTCTTGCATTTGATATAGTGCTTTGCTAGTATACACTTTAAGTTTCAGAGAAAGTGTTTCTCTTTTTGACTGGTCTTCTAGTGAAGATGTGTAGAAATACTACATGAAAGAAGCAGAGGGTTCTCAGAAACTAGTCAACAGCTAGCTCTAGTCATGACTAAACAGCACAGGAAAATGGAAGGGATTGGAGAGAAGAGAAACAGAATGAAGATGTCACAGAAAAGAGGACACCAATGGGAGATACAACACTCATCATTACCAATTCCTTTTCAAATGTTCAAATTATTTTTGTGAAATTATGAAAGCAATCAACATCAACACAGGCCAGGGAAATGGAATAATACATTTTGTAATTTGTGAGAAAAATAGTTTATCTATAATTACAGTATGTTTATCTGGATGGGTGAAATGTTAGGAGGAAATCGCTGAAACTTGTGGCAGCTGCGATACCGGTTTATCCCACTAGGGAAACTTCGTTATCATTTCCTTGTAACTATCTACTGTTTGTTTATGCTTTTCTGTGAATTACTTATTTAGTAAATATAGGATTTAAGACAATTGATGTATGGAGGACTCATAGTGAAGACTGGGTTCGTGCAGATAACCAAGAATTTACAACTTTCTGATTGGAGACTGAAATAAGGTGACGATTAATATAGATTGCTATTGATGTAAAATATGACTAGGCCTTTAAGAGTTTATTCGGAAGATAATAGCTCTATAAATATTATTTTGTGGTGCCCCGACTTTCTAGTTAATTACATTTACATGATTAGCTCGATCAGGTAATATTAATTACAGAGAAAGGATTTTATAGAATAGCATGTCATATCACTTAATCCGGCATAGCCAAAGACACGACAATGGGATGGCAGTAGCCTTATTCTTTATCTTGTGACTGCTGCCAACCAGGCACTCTGAACCCTCAGAGTACATATCATTATTTATAATAAGAAAGCTTGCTACTGTATAATTACCTCTATGCTTTTAACCATAAAGAACATTTCATTTAGTATGTCGGTTAAAAACCCATAAAACATGAATATTGACTTGGGGCTGCCACAGTGTAATTTGCCACTCATCCGTTTAGTCTGTGGTCCATTTAGTTTTTTTGTATCATTAAAGACAATACAAATCAAATACACGGTAACATGAACGTGCTTGGATTCTGCCCATGCCCCCTCCAAACTCCTCCCCCTCTCCCCTCTCTCCCCCCCTCTCCCTTCTCTTCTCTCCCCTCTCTCCCCCCTCTCCCTCTCAGCCAGTTGATATGCCCTTGCATGGATGGAAATGTATTTCAAACTCTCAAACCTTGCAGTGCATTTGTGCTGAACTAATTTAAGCGAATTACAACGCAAATTGTACGAAATGTGCTCTGTGACCATTACAATCCTGTTTGCTATGCTTAGCAAGGATGCTTTAGCCATCACACCCTCACAAATACACCCTGCTTACAATCACACACACACAGATGCACACACACACACACACACACACGCACACAAACTTTCCAATTCACAAACACACACACACACACAAACTTTCCAAGTCACAAACACACACACACACACACAAACTTTCCAAGTCACAAACACACACACACAAACTTTCCAAGTCACAACCACACACCAACGCACAAACTATCTTACTCCTGATTTCGCTTTGAAATCAAACTAATGCATTCATTTAATCTTGTTTTGCTGTCGTTTTACATCTCACAGAGACAAACATTGAACACTTCTTTCCCCTCTTGTGACTTTGACCAATATTGGGGCGGTATAGTGATCCAGCCATGGAACTTTCATGAAAGGTTTTATAACAAAGCATGGACGCTTGGTTGGTCTAATGAGAACCCTAACTGTTTCTGCCATCTGCCTAACTCAAGTCATGACATTAGCTATGCACCCAGCTTGGAATGGAGTCCTCCCCATTAAACATCTATTCTCTTATGTCAAACAAACACATTTCTCACGTAAATCTTCGGTACAATTGTCACGACACATACATCTACAACTTACTTTCTAACATTCCAATCAAATAAGACATAATATAGGCTTCTGTAGTTATGTAGCAAATAGTACATATTTTACTGTGCACTCACATATCTACTTACAGGTAAATATTACAGGCAATAACAAATATTTCCCTGTCTCCTTCATTTCTGTACAGTTCTAGTGTTATTGGCATGCCGTGCAGCGTACAGTATGGAGAGTCCTTGCTTTAAGTAAATGTGGAGTGATTGACTAGTCTGTTGGAGAAATTAGTTCTTCATTCCTGGGCTTCCAGAGGCAAAACGTCCTTTAGGAGAGTAAACACAGTCTGACAGGCCCTGTGATGAGGACGGGCGACGGGGACTCTACAGCCCAGGCAAACACATAGCTAGGAACAGACTCTACGCCCCTGCATGTCGTACCACAGCTCACACCGCTTCCCGCTGACTTAGTGACCAACCACCACCCGCTGCTGCTGACTTTGGACACTTTGGCCTTTGCCTTTGTTAGTCACGTTGGAGTTTGTTTGTTTGCTTTGGTCGTTAGGGGCTTGACTTTTGTATCTGTAAAGCTTTAATCAGTCCGATTAAATCTGAATCTGTCTGATAAATTAAAAAGTGATGAGTGTGAATCTTGAGGGATGAGGTGCTTCTAAGTATATTAATGCTCCCCCCATTCCCAGGTCTCAGATCTGCGCTCCCTTTTGGAAAGCAAATTGAAAATCGGAGCGCCCATCAGAGACCGGATTAGGCCATTTTCCCGACATGCTTATATTGCGGTAATCTCCTATGCAGATCACATCTGCAGCTAATTGATGGATTTGCCAGAGGATCTGAGTGGCTTGCTCCACTGTGCACTCGTGTTTATTTTCAGAAGCAGTTTGTTTTTAACTGTTGCCTGGCCGGAGCGGCTCGGGACCCACGTCAACACTGACCCCACTGTCAGGAAGTAGGAGGAGTCTCACAACGCTCCCACAACCCTCTCACAATGCCCCAAAAATCCCACTTAATTACCCAGGCCAGTCATGGCCACTCCAACACGTTGGTTCTACATGAATAATTCACAGCAGCACAAGTTGCATAGTGAGTGTACAAAAGGAACACCTGTCTAATATTGAGTTGGACCCCCTTTTGCTCTCAGAACAGCCTAAATTTGTCAGGGAATGTATTCTACAAGGTGTCGAAAGCGTTCCGAAGGAATGCTGGCCCATGTTGAATCCAATGCTTCCCACAGTTGTGTCAAGTTGGCTTGGTGTCCTTTTGGGTGATGGACCATTCTTGATACACACAGGAAACTGTTGAGCATGAAAAACCCAACAGCGTTGCAGTTCTTGACACACTCAAACCGGTGCGCCTGGCACCTACTAACATACCCCATTCAAAAGCGCTTACAAATGTTGTCTTCTTCACCCTCTTAATAGTACACACACACAATCCATGTCTCAATTGTCTCAAGGCTTAAAAAGCCTCATTTAACTGGTGTCTTCCCCTTCATCTACGCTGATTAAAGTGAATTTTACAGGTGACATCAACAAGGGATCATAGCTTTCACCTGGATTCACCTGGTCAGTCTATGTCACGGAAAAAACAGTTCCTAATGTTTTGTACACTCAGTATATATTGTTGTCCTGAAAGCACACTGGCTGACTCCTAACTGCATCCTCACAGAGAGGATGAAGTGGCGTACCTGTCTACACATGCAGAATATGCTTACATACACATGGTGTTTAGCAGCTCAGCCCTGCAGTGTCACATAGTGTCCTGGAAGGCAGAGCTATGAAAGCTGAACACACGCCGACCAGACATCAGCAGTCGGCATCTTCCCTAAAGACATGTACAACTTCCTCCACACACAGCTAGACACACTGTTTAACAACACTCAAACACACACCCACACCCACACTCACAACAGGGAGGGGGGGAGTGTGTGAGTGTAAATGTGTATGTGTGTATGTCTGCGAGGGGAGGGGGGGGGGGGCAGTGCTTGAGAAATGTGTTAAGAGGGTGGGGGTTGTGGCAAGCAATGATCTATTTTTTCCCATTATCCTGCCTGCATACGTGTGCCTCATTTACATTCATGGTTATCCAGATAATGAAGCTTTCAATCTGGGGGATCCTGTGGTGAGAACAATGAACCCAATTACCTCCCGCCGCCTGCGAGATGGGATGGCAGACTCTGAGACAGATGGGAAAGGCTGCGGTCGGCCGGCAATCCAATCATATTCATCTCACTCTCATGTTTCCCTGTTCCCGTGCGCGTCGCAACTTATCAACAGGCTGAGGCCAAAGCCCTGGGATCATTACATCAAACATACCACACACCAACCACCCTCCCGCCACCCCACCTACCTTCAACCTGCAGCCACGGGAAGACATGCTAGTGTCCCCCGGGCCCCTCTGTCTCTCCCCTCATCTCACATGCTGCTCATGGTTCTTCCTCCATCCCTTCATGTGCCCTGGAAGCTGGACTGTTCTTGGACACTCCACCTCCGCAGACAGGTTTTTTTTTATTTTGCAAATATCCGTCTCAATCTTGAAGTACTTATTAGTGAGAAAGTATTGGACAAGGAACATTTCAAATGAATTATGAAGCACGCTCAGGTTTCCACTTGAGCTTTATTATTTTACAGCTAGTTTTACACTCATATTTGAAATCATTCAGAGAAGCACATAGAGGAGAAAAATGATAGAGTACATTATCACTTTGAGGAGAAACATTATACAGTACATTACCACTTAGAGGAGAAAAATGATACAGTACGTTATCAGTATATTAATAAACTGGTTATTTGGATCCTGGATGCTGATTGGACAAGCAGCATTCCAGGCCTTGCTGTATTGGTCGCAACAGGCAGTCTATGTCTGTTAACAGTTCCATCTGAAAATTATCACTGCATCTCCATAAGAAAATCATGTTCATGTTGCTGTCCCAATCATCTCTTGTATTTATCTCAACTCGCACATAATTTCTCCTTGCTTCCAGCCTAGCATTTAGTTTGTTACAGCAGGGGGTTAATATAAGCCTCGTTGTCTGCCTGTCTGACCTCGGAAACAATGTTTCACTTTTGAATTTCAATCTCTGTATCATACATAGAGAATGAACGGTTCCCAGATGAGACGAGACAACATTTTCGGAGCTAGTCGAAATCACGCATCAACATCATTATCATGGACAGATCCAAGTAAATGTCAATAGAAAAAAAGCACAAACAAATGAAAATGCAGCTAGTGTATTGTCATTCCAGGTTCAATGTTTGACGTAACTTAGTTAGCTTAAGTTGGCTAGCTGGCAAGTGACAAGAACGTTATCCAGCTTGCATAGCAGCCATTTTGTTTAGAACAGACGACCAGTCATTTTTGCATAGCAACTATGCAAAAAAAATTAACAACTGGGTCTCGTCTGTAGCAACATGACCAAAATAACTTAACAAGCTGATTTTTGTCCGGACTATATCTTCTGGTGGAAGAATGAAATTGTATTTATTTAATTATCAAAATAATGTTTCAATTAAAATATGTAATTCATCGTTTTAATATGTTGCTTTATGACAGAAATAAGGAACGCGAGGCAGTGCTGTATTAGGAATACAGTCTTAGGTAAATAGCGTTGTCTGGCCCGACGTGATAGCGTCAGTACTGCCTCGCGTGCCTTATTGCTTAATTATTGCACACAGTATGTCCAGAGTATGTCCACTCTGTGTGCAATATTATGTGACTTGTTAAGCAAATTGGTCTATGTCATTCTGTGAGATGAGGTTGACTTGGCTCTGATGTGAAATTTGCTGTCTTTGTTGAACCATGAAAAATAGAAACCTCTTTGTAATGAACAGTGGTCCATTCTATAAGAAAAGCATGTCCCATCTTACATCCCTCTCACAAATGATGTGTACCGGTATCTAAAGATAGATTAGAACATATACAAATCACATAACACATGATATTCTGTAAATAATGAACCCTTTTTTAAATTAAAGGCTTAGGAATAATCCATGTAAACAATGAGTGAATATTTAACCATATGTACAGTACGTGACAAATGTCTCAGGACATGATGTCAGAAGATGCAAGGGATGCCTGTGAAATGACACCCTATAGAATGTATAGTACTACTGCATAGTACATGAACTACTTTTAAAAGTGAGAAGTAGGCATTGGTCTATTCCACCCATGCCTATTCCACCCATGCCTATTCCACCCATGCCTATTCCACCCATGCCTATTCCACCCATGCCTATTCCACCCATGCCTATTCCACCCATGCCTATTCCACCCATGTCTATTCCACCCATGCCTATTCCACCCATGCCTATTCCACCCATGCCTATTCCACCCATGCCTATTCCACCCATGCCTATTCCACCCATGTCTATTCCACCCATGCCTATTCCACCCATGCCTATTCCACCCATGTCTATTCCACCCATGCCTATTCCACCCATGCCTATTCCACCCATGCCTATTCCACCCATGTCTATTCCACCCATGCCTATTCCACCCATGTCTATTCCACCCATGCCTATTCCACCCATGTCTATTCCACCCATGCCTATTCCACCCATGCCTATTCCACCCATGTCTATTCCACCCATCCCTATTCCACCCATGTCTATTCCACCCATGCCTATTCCACCCATGCTCTATCAAAGTTCTCCAACACACAGTAGCTATGTTGGTACTGTACTTCAAACTATGTGTAAGTAGGTTGCTTAGGATTCAAACCTTCTCAAACAGCCTAATTCATACTTTATGGGGACGCTATAGTCTCGTTTTAATCTGACGTCTAGAATTTGAGCTAGGTAGCCACAGAAAATACTCAGAGTTGGGGAGGGTGTTGTGTACCTCCAATCAAGTTGATCTGCACATTTCCATTGACATTGGTGTCATATTGGCTTAGATATGATGGTCGGGAGATTTGAATTTAACATTGAGCTTCAATCAATGCTATCGCCCCCACAAGAATACAATACTACAGACAGCATTGTCTACCTGTGTGGAAAAGCCACAGTAGTACTGTATATGTCAGCATAATTGACAAATAACTACAATTGTTATATGTCAGTACAGAAGGATATATGATATAGTGCATGTCTAGAGCTTAACACATATTTCCCTCATATGGCCTCTAAGTTTGATGATGTGATCGATGGCAATTGATTCGGTGCTAAATTCCAGGGTCTTGAAGTTTCTCCAGCTAGTCACGCCATACTGCTTTAGCCTGCGTCCCAAATGGCACCTTATTGCCTATGAAGTGCATTACTTTTGACCAGGGACTATAGAGTGCCATTTGGGATGCAGTTTATTAGAGAGGATCAGCATACTAATGCTACTGCCTGGGTTGCTGCTCAGCTCTGCTCCCCTGTGTGGCATAGCTGTTTCTATGTTGATAAATGTCAGGAGAGGAGGTATGTGTGCTCTGTGTACTCTGTGCTGTGCTTCTCCCTGCCTGGTATTCATTCTCCACATCCACTGAACCTGCAGGATACATTATTGATAAGCTACTAATTAGGCTTATTGCAATTTCAGCTGACCTTTCCCCGAGAACATCCCAGATCATTATCAGTCGCATACTCTCCTGAAATTGCAAAGGTAATCTACAGCAGTCCACCTCCACCCACCTCCCCCTCAACTCTCCCATGAAGATGTGTGTGTGTGTTCCTCTGGTTACATGCTGAGAGTGACTAAGGTTGCTCTTAAATTGCCTTTCTACACTGAGCTCTCCATGTAACTGCACCTAGAACTAGAGACATACTGTTGTTACACACTTGGTTCCTTTACCCTTGCATTGATTGTTGTTTTAATATGATGATGTTATCACAGCGCATGTTGTCAAGGAGCTGTATGCAGTAGGCCTACTGTTTGCCTAACGACTCACCGTGAATTTAATTCCACTGTTCTATTGATCGTTACAAAATAAATGTCAGCTGGCCGCAGTGATGTGGATGGGTAGCCAGGCAAGCCGACAGTACCATTGCACCTTACATTAAACGTGATTAACAGCATTAACATCTCTCAAATGTGAAGGCATCTACATTCTTTTTCAAAAGCAATGTAATTGTTTGATCTGGAATCCTAATTAGATGCATCACGTGTACCTTTTAATTCACAAGGTCGTATTAGTTATCCCTCGCAGCTGCATAAGTGTTGTCTTATAATTGCTAGTCTCGTTAAGTATTAATAATCATTGAATGCATGGACTAGGAATTCAAATGAACAAATGTAGAGAACAGATTTAGAAGAAATTGAAAGTTTGCAGTGGGATTTTTGTCAGAGTGTTGTTGTTTTCCTATCAAAGTAAACCTTTCAAATGTGTGTACCATTTTGCCTGTTCTGATAATCTGTTAAAGGATCAAATATTTATCTTCTCAAACTTTGTCCAGACATT
Source organism: Oncorhynchus keta (assembly GCF_023373465.1). NCBI lineage: Eukaryota > Metazoa > Chordata > Actinopteri > Salmoniformes > Salmonidae > Oncorhynchus > Oncorhynchus keta. The sequence continues at coordinate 30,755,289 of NC_068446.1, read as the reverse complement.
TTTCTTTCACGGAATGATAATTTAAGTGAGGGCCCGTGCAGTCACTGGAGAGGATATATTTACAAGGTATACCATTCGGGGAAAAAATAGATGTTCTTTGAAGGTCGCTGTGATGAATCTCTGCTTCGATTCCTTTCTTCTTCTTCCTGTCTGGTTTAGATGCTCACCCCTCCCTGCTCCCCCTTAAAGGAAGTATGCTGATGTCTTCTGCTCTTCCATTACAATCACATTTCTGCAGTGATGAGAGCTGACTGGAACACAGAATACATTTAGAAAAAAAGGCCCAAACAGCAGTTTTTCTGGCAGTGCTGGGAGCCAGGTGAGGCTGTGCAGAGACGACACCAGCCTAAGGATTAATGGTCTCAGGAGAAGACAAGGTAAGAGCACAGATCCTGCTTGACATCTTTGTACTTGTACTGTAAAAGCACACAAATTAGCCAGTGGCTAACGGCCAGAGTGCTTCCATCAGTCCTATTTAACAATGCATGCAAAGCAAGGAGGGACAAAAGTGCACGAACAAGGCATACTGCATTGGTGGCATCGTGCATCACTTCCGGTGTGTGTGGTGGATGAATCCCACTCTAGTAGCCGGGGAAGTGGGCTGCATGTGATGACTGCACACACTCACACAAGCATGCAGACACACACAGTCCTCCCCTCCCTCTTAGAACTCTCTGCATGGTGTGACAGCAGCAGCATCTCCAGATGTTCCTAGATCATAAAGGAGCGGGCACGAGCTCCATTCAACTCGACAGAGACCTATAATGTTCCAGCACGCACCAAATGTCAACTCCTGATATGTCAGATGTTATCGCACTGATGTGACAGGACGATAACTAGCGTGGACTGGAAACAAAGCAAATGCCAGCGTTGAGTCATTTTCTGTGTTAGCCAGATACTACTTGGAGAGAGTGGTCGGTCAGCCGATAGCTGGGGACATATTGTTTGAAATGCAGTCTAATGCAGAGAGATGATTAAGGTGTTTTTAAAATGAGGTTCTCTGATGTTTTTGTCTTTCTCACGCTGTCTTTACATTTTCTTTAATTTAGTGGCTACAAGATCAATTGCTGCTCTAATTTAAATACCAGAGCAAGACCTGAATTAGAAAGTTGTATACTCCAGACTTTTACCAGGGAAATATCGTTTTTCCAAAATCGAGCTGCATCCATTCCTCCCTCATGGCTTATGAATATTCATACAACGTTTGGGTCAAATCCTGGATGCTGATTAGTTAAAACCGCATTCAAGCCGGTGTCTATTCCACAAGTCACCACCGGCTGAAGCTATGACTTTGAAATTACTATTTACTCTGTTCCATCTCACTGCGAATCCACAGTCTCATCAGCCCAGCCAAACAATTTAAAAATCTGATCTCCACTATGGACATTATCTCCCATTTCTTTTAGACTAGCATCTCTCCGACATTTGCAACATTGTTTCAGTATTGAATTTCGATCTCCAGCTGTCCCATAGTAATGAACATATCGGGAGTCGGGACGAGACAGGCAGGCAGGCAGCTTTTCTCAGCCTGTTGAAAACATGAAACTGGAGTTGCTCACCAAGAAGACAGTGAATGTTTCGAGTTACAGTTTTGACTTAGATCTGCTTGAAAATCTATGCAAGACTTGAAAAGGGTTGTCGAGCACTAATCAACAACCAATTTGACAGACCTTGAAGAATATTGAAAATAATAATGGGAAAATATTGTACAATGCAGGTGTGTAAAGCTCTTAAAGACTTACCCAGAAAGACTCACAGCTGTAATCACTGCCAAAGGTGATTCTCTTCCAACGGTGAACATGTATTGACTCAGGGGTGTGAATACTTAAGTAAATTAGATATTTCTGTATGTAATTTTCAATAAATGTACAAACATTTCCAAAAACATGTTTTCACTTTGTTATGATGAGGTATTGTGTGTAGATGGGTTAGAAGAAAAATCTATTTAATCCATTTTGAATTCAGGCTGTATGTCAAGGGGTATGAACAATTTCTGAAGGCACTGCATATACAGTATGGGTCTATTGGGATACTATATATGGGTCGTATTGGGATACTATATATGGGTTGTATTGGGATACTATATATGGGCGGTATTGGGATACTATATATGGGCGGTATTGGGTTCAAGTATATAATATAAACATGGAGACAAAATTCAAGAAAGCATGCTATTATGCCAAGAGTCTATTGCATTGTCTATTGCATCTATTGCAAGTTACACCAAAAAAGGTTTCTAATTAAAAAGCAATCAAATTGTGCTGAATTCGTGTTGCAGACCAGAAAGGTGTCGACTTGTATGCATATTTTGACTGCTCAGATTGTTGACAATGCATCATAAAACAATGTTATACACTTGGGTATGTATTGAGTAATTCAAGCTGACCACCTCTTACCATAAAGCATATAGGTTGTATCTGTAGTGGCTTGTTTATCTAAAGTGTATCTCTAAACGGTGTGAAAGTGCTGCAAGTCTGCAACAAATTACCCCATTTAAAGTGTGTATGCTGTACATCGTTGATCGAAGCCTCACTGGAGGCACTCTTCTTATCAGGACAGCACGACGATGTGGCTGGAATGATTAGTTAGTCTAACAAGGAGAATTCACTCCGTCTGCTTGGGCATTTCCCCGTTTTTCCTCGTAGTCTCGACGAATAGTCTAAAGGGTGAGCCTGAACAGGGGCTATGTGTCAGTGAATGGGAGGGAGCAAAACAAGAGCTCTAAAATTATTTTGTCATTTAAAACTAAATTGGGTTGGAAGGAATCAAAAAATACTTATTTTTTTCTCTGTCAAACCTAAGCAGAGAAAGTGGTGTTTGTCTCTGTTTGTTTGTCCTTGTCCTGTATACAGCTTCTATCTCTGAGAGGACCTTCCAGCAGGCACTCCCTGGTGTGCCTATTAGAGATGTCTGGCATTCTGAGAGACTAAATTGGCTGGATGGGTTTTCACTGGGCTTAGCCACCATGCTGGCACAACATGTCTGCTCTACTTCTACTACACCTGCTGCTGCCACTGGGATGGACCATAGCCAGCTCTCACAGCTCTAGCTCTAGCCCTGGCTCTAGCTCTAGCCTTGGCTCTAGCTCTAGCCCTGGCTCCAGCTCTAGCCCTGGCCCTGGCTCTAGCCCTGGCTCTAGCCCTGGCTCTAGCTCTAGCCCTAGCTCCAGCTCTAGCCCTGGCTCCAGCTCTAGCCCTGGCTCTAGCTCTTGCCCTGGCTCTAGCTCTAGCCCTGGCTCCAGCTCTAGCCTTGGCTCCAGCTCTAGCCTTGGCCCTGGCTCTAGCCCTGGCTCTAGCCCTGGCTCTAGCTCTAGCCCTAGCTCCAGCTCTAGCCCTGGCTCCAACTCTAGCCCTGGCTCTAGCTCTTGCCCTGGCTCTAGCTCTAGCCCTGGCTCCAGCTCTAGCCTTGGCTCCAGCTCTTGCCCTGGCTCTAGCTCTAGCCCTGGCTCCAGCTCTAGCCTTGGCTCCAGCTCTAGCCCTGGCTCCAGCTCTAGCCTTGGCTCCAGCTCTAGCCTTGGCTCCAGCTCTAGCCCTAGCTCCAGCTCTAGCCCTGGCTCCAACTCTAGCCCTGGCTCTAGCTCTTGCCCTGGCTCTAGCTCTAGCCCTGGCTCCAGCTCTAGCCTTGGCTCCAGCTCTTGCCCTGGCTCTAGCTCTAGCCCTGGCTCCAGCTCTAGCCTTGGCTCCAGCTCTAGCCCTGGCTCCAGCTCTAGCCTTGGCTCCAGCCTCCCTTCAAAGGCCAGAGAAAAGCTGTTGATGGCAGCAGCTGCTTTCCCGTGGGAGCTGGGGAATTCAGGAGGACTGGTCATTAGTGGGAGCCACTGTGCTGTGTGCTGGAGAGAGACAGTGTCAGGCACAGACAGCTGTGAGACCTCCATCACCCAACAGCCTTACTGCACGGCCTGGATTCTACCTCTACCTCTCATACAGGATATTGGAGAGACAAGATAAATGCATGGTCCCATGTGGTCTTGGAAACACAGTTGGGCTGCTTCCTGAAAGAAAAAAGTGCTTTACACTTTTCACCTATGCTGGTGTTTGGAGGATATATTGGGATGGTTTGCTAACAACACATGTGCCAATATAACCTCGAAACACTGGCTTCTCAGACATTATCATTTAAACTAAAGCTCATGCATCCCTTTGGTGAAAAGTGTTGGTTTTATTCAACGGTTACCAACATATAAAACATCTGAACAAGGCAGTTAACCCACTGTTCCTAGGCCGTCATTGAAAATAAGAATTTGTTCTTAACTGACTTGCCTAGTTAAATAAAGGTTAAAATAATATATAATTCAAATTCAAATAATTCAAATAATGATTGACATATTTTGCTGAATTTCAAATCGGTTCTGTTGCCAGAGACGCTACCCAGTCGTTCAGTGTTTTTGTTCTGTATCTATGGAATCGACCCAGTCGTTCAGTCTTTTGTTCTGTATCTATGGAATCGACCCAGTCGTTCAGTGTTTTTGTTCTGTATCTATGGCATCGACCCAGTCGTTCAGTCTTTTGTTCTGTATCTATGGCATCGACCCAGTCGTTCAGTCTTTTGTTCTGTATCTATGGAATCGACCCAGTCGTTCAGTCTTTTGTTCTGTATCTATGGAATCGACCCAGTCGTTCAGTCTTTTGTTCTGTATCTATGGAATCGACCCAGTCGTTCAGTCTTTTGTTCTGTATCTATGGAATCGACCCAGTCGTCCAGTCTTTTGTTCTGTATCTATGGAATCGACCCAGTCGTTCAGTCTTTTGTTCTGTATCTATGGAATCGACCCAGTCGTTCAGTCTTTTGTTCTGTATCTATGGAATCGACCCAGTCGTTCAGTCTTTTGTTCTGTATCTATGGAATCGACCCAGTCGTTCAGTCTTTTGTTCTGTATTCGACCCAGTCGTCCAGTCTTTTGTTCTGTATCTATGGAATCGACCCAGTCGTTCAGTCTTTTGTTCTGTATCTATGGCATCGACCCAGTCGTTCAGTCTTTTGTTCTGTATCTATGGAATCGACCCAGTCGTTCAGTGTTTTTGTTCTGTATCTATGGCATCGACCCAGTCGTTCAGTCTTTTGTTCTGTATCTATGGAATCGACCCAGTCGTTCAGTGTTTTTGTTCTGTATCTATGGAATCGACCCAGTCGTTCAGTGTTTTTGTTCTGTATCTATGGCATCGACCCAGTCGTTCAGTCTTTTGTTCTGTATCTATGGCATCGACCCAGTCGTTCAGTCTTTTGTTCTGTATCTATGGAATCGACCCAGTCGTCCGTTCTAAATGTCCCATTGCCATATTGGCTGGCAACGTTCTCACCCCTTGCTTGCTACAGTCACGTCAAACGGTGCAGGTAGAATAATAGCGAAGTAGCTGCATTTGCATCTGTTTAAACTGTTTTCTAGTGACATTTATTTGGATACATCCATAACAATGAGCTAATGATGCATGATTTTGCCTGGCATAGAAAATGTGGTCTCTCATCTGGAAACTGTTGTTCAGAGTAGCTAGCCAACAACACAGCTAACACACTCACTTCAAACTGAAGCTGGAAAGACAGCAAACTAGCTACATTTCATTTTGTTTTACCTGTTTTCTTTTGACATTTCTTTGTATATATCCATGTAGATTTGGCCTTGTGTTTTAGGTTATTGTCCTGCTGAAAGGTGAATTTATCTCCTAGCGTCTGATGAAAAGCAGACTGAACCAGGTTTTCCTCTAGGATTTTGCCTGTGCTTCGTTCTATTCCGGTTACTTTTAATCCTGAAATATCTCTCCAATCCTAAATAATTGCAAGCATACCCATAACATGATGCATGACCACCATACTTGAAAATGTGGAGAGTGGTACTCAGTAATGTGTTGTATTGGATTTTCCCCAAACATAACACTTTGTATTCAGCACAACATTTAATTTCTTTGCCACATATTTTTGCAGTATTACTTTAGTGCCGTGTTGCAAACAGAATGCATGTGTTGGAATATTGTTTATTCTGTACAGGCTTCCTTTTTTCACTCTGTCAATTCTGTTAGTATTGTGGGGTAACTACAATGTTGATCCATCCTCAGTTTTCTCCTACCACAGCCATTAAACTATGTAACTGTTTTAAAGTCAGCACTGGCCTCATGGTGAAATCCCTGAGCGGTTTCCTTCCTCTCCGGAAAATGAGTTAGGAAGTATGCCTGTATCTTTGCAGTGACTGGGTGTATTGATACACCATTCAAAGTGAAATTAATAATATGCTCAAAGGAATATTCAGTCTCTGCTTTTTTTATATCAATCTACCAATTCTTTACAAGACATTGGAAAACCTCTCTGGTCTTTGTGGTTGAATCTGTGCTTTAAATTCACTGCTCAACTGAAGGACCTTACAGATAATTGTAGGTATGGGGAACACCGATTATGTAGTCATTCAAAAATGATGTTAAATGCTATTATTGCACACAGACTGAGTCCATGCAACTTATTATGTGACCTGTTATGAAATGCTTTACTCCTGAACTTATTTAGGCTTTCCATAACAAAGGTGTTGAATACTTACTGACTCAAGACATTCATTTTTAAACATTTATAAAAACATAATTCCACTTTTACATTAAGGGGTGTTGTGTGTTGGCCAAAACCCTGCATAGTTTCCTAAGGACTAGAAGCGAGGCGACCCTCTCTGTCGGCGCCATCTTGCTATTAGACGGAGCAGCCTTGCTATTAGACGCACACCACCCACCGCTTCCGAGTGCGTCGCACAGACATGAATAAACATCTCTATTGGAAGATGAAGTGCAGGGGTGTATGTTTCATGATTAACAACGCATGGTGTAATTGTAACAACACACAGGAACTCAAGTCCTTCTGTTCACCTGACCTAGAATTCCTCACAATCAAATGCCGACCGTGGTATCTCCAAAGAGAATTCTCTTGGGTTATTGTCACATCCGTGTATATCCCCCCTCAAACAGATACCACAACGGCCTTCAAGGAACTCCACTGGACTCTAAGCAAACTGAAAACCTTATATCCTGAGGCTGGGAACTTTAACAAAGCCAATTTGAGAACAAGGCTACCTAAATTCTATCAGCATATTGATTGTAGTACCCGGGCTGGCAAAACACCGGATCACTGCTACTTTAACTTCTGCAATGCATACAAGGCCCCCCCGCCCTTCGTTCGTACAAATCTGACCACGACTCCATTTTGCTTCTCACCTCCTATAGGTAGAAACTCAAACAGGATGTACCCATGACAAGGACCATTCAACGCTGGTCTGACCAATCGGAATCCATGCTTCAAGACTGTTTTGATCAGGTGGACTGGGACATGTTCCGGGTAGCCTCAGAGAATAATATAGATTTACACGCTGATTCGGTGAGTGAGTTCATAAGGAAATGCATAGGAGATGTTGAAGCCCACTGTAACTATTAAAACCTAACCTAACCAGAAACCATGGTGGCATTCGTGCAAAACTGAAAGTGCGAACCACTGCATTTAACTATGGAAAGAAGACCAGGAATATGGCTGAATACAAACAGTGTAGTTATTCCTCCACAAGGCAATCAAACTAGCCAAATGTCAGTATAGAGACAAAGGGGAGTCACAATTCAATGGCTCAGACACGAGACGTATGTGGCAGGGTCTACAGACAATTACAGACTACAAAAAGAAAAATCATTCACGTCACTGACACTGACGTCTTGCTCCCAGACAAACTAAACACCTTCTTTGCCCGCTTTGAGGATAACACAGTGCCCGCAGTGCGGCCCGCTATGAAGGACTGTGGGCACTCCTTCTATGTGAGTAAGACATTTAAACATGTTAAAACTTGCAAGGTTGCCGGCCCAGACGGCATCCCTAGCTGCGTCCTCAGAGCATGCCCCCCCCGTATTCACATTGACAGCACAGCAGTGGAGAAGGTGGAAAGGTTTAAGTTCCTCTGCATGGACATCACAGGCAAACCGCAATGGTCTACCCACACAAACAGTGTGGTGAAGAAGGCGCAAACAACGCCTCTTCAACCTCAGGAAGCTGAAAAAATGTGGGTCACAAACTTTTACAGATGCACAATTGAGAGCATCCTATCGGGCAGTATCACCGCCTGGTAAGGCAACTGCACCACCCACAACCACTGGGCTCTCCAGAGGGTGGTGCGGTCTGCACAACACCTCACCTGGGGCAAACTACTTGCCCTCCAGGACACCTACAGCACCCGATGTCACAGAAAGTCCAAAAAGATCATCAATGACAACAACCACCTGAGCCACTGCCTGTTCACCCCGCTATGATCCAGAAGGCGAGGTCAGTACAGATGCATCAAAGCTGGGACCGAGAGACTGAAAAACAGCTTCTATCTCAAGGCCATCAGACTGATAAACAGCCATCACTAACACAGAGAGGCTGCTGCCTACATGCACTCGTCACTTTATTAATGCCACTTTAATAATGATGTTGACATATCTTGCATTACTCATCCGATATGTATATACTGTCTTTTATACCGTCTATTGCATCTTGCCTATGCCGCTCAGTCATTCCTCATCCATATATTTATGTGTACATATTCTTATTCCATCCCCTTACTTAGATGTTTGTGTATTAGGTAGTTGTTGTGGAATTGTTAGATTACTTGTTGATATTGCTCCACTGTCGGAACTAGAAGCAGAAGCATTTCGCTACACTCGCAATAACATCTAGTAACCATGTGTATGTGACCAATAAAATTTGATATGATTTCATAACACTCAACAACAACAAAGGCACTGTAGTATCCCCGTTTTATCCCACTGTAATATCCCACATTTAGAGTAACTGAATCTTGAGGACATGGACAATCAATTTCTGCAATACTCCTTTTCGTTATTGTTTACAGACCAGTTCTGAAAATGTTCAGCAGAGCAGAGCACAGTAGCTAAAATATAACTCTGAGAATCTGACAATGCACTACCAGACAAAAAGAAAACAAGAGAGAATCAATACTAACCCTCCATAGCCAGAAATCTGGTCATGTATAATTTTCAGGGTCTGGTCCCGGCTCCCGACAATTAATGTTTTATCTCCACATTGTATTGAAGTTTATTGGAAAATGTTGTTATCAAGCTAGCAAGCTATTTTCACAAAATCCTGTCTGCAGGTCAGTTGAAATGATTAAATCTCTGTCAGCTGCATGGGTTCACACAACCCACTCCCCGTGTAAACACAAGGCCTGTCAGAGGACTGTGTGTGTGTGTGCGTACACTTGTGTGAGCCAGTTTCAGGTTGGCACGGGCTTGGGCAGTATTGACTAGTCATGAGGCTGGCTGGCACCCCGATCCACCTGGTAGCTCCAGAACCTGTAGGGACCTCCTGCCTCACAACACATCACCAGACCAGGAGAATCCCACAACAACACACCACAGGTGCCACTCAGCCTGTCCTGTGAATGCTCGCTCTCCACAGACCAGGACAGTTAATAACACACCACAGGTGCCACTCAGCCTGTCCTGTGAATGCTAGCTCTCCACAGACCAGGACAGTTAATAACACACCACAGGTGCCACTCAGCCTGTCCTGTGAATGCTCGCTCTCCACAGACCAGGACAGTTAATAACACACCACAGGTGCCACTCAGCCTGTCCTGTCAATGCTCGCTCTCCACAGACCAGGACAGTTAATAACACACCACAGGTGCCACTCAGCCTGTCCTGTCAATGCTCGCTCTCCACAGACCAGGACAGTTAATAACACACTACAGGTGCCACTCAGCCTGTCCTGTCAATGCTCGCTCTCCACAGACCAGGACAGTTAATAACACACCACAGGTGCCACTCAGCCTGTCCTGTCAATGCTAGCTCTCCACAGACCAGGACAGTTAATAACACACCACAGGTGCCACTCAGTCCCTGTCCTGTCAATGTCCTGTCAAGCTCTCCACAGACCAGGACAGTTAATAACACACCACAGGTGCCACTCAGCCTGTCCTGTCAATGCTAGCTCTCCACAGACCAAGACCAGGTGCCACCTGTGGTGTCTCCACAGACCAGGACAGTTATAACACACCACAGGTAAGCCTGTCTTGGTCTGTGGACCAGGACAGTTAATAACACACCACAGGTGCAGCCTGTCCTGTCAAGGACAGACCAGGACAGTTAATAACACACCACAGGTGGCACCTGTGTCAATGCTGTCCACAGACCAGGACAGTTAATAACACAACAGGTGTCCTGGTCCTGTCAATGCTAGCTCTCCACAGCGGCATTGACAGGACAGGCTGCCACCACAGGTGCCACTCAGCCTGTCCTGGCTAGCTCTCCACAGGCACCTGTGGCAGACAGACCAAGACCACACCTGTGGTGTGTTATTAACTGTCCTGGTCTGTGGAGAGCTAGCATTGACAGGACAGGCTGAGTGGCACCTGTGGTGTGTTATTAAGAACAAATTCTTATTTTCAATGACGGCTTAGGAACAGTGGGTTAACTGCCTTGTTCTGGGGAAGAACAACAGATTTTTACTTTGTTAGCTCGGGGATTCGATCTTGCAACCTTTACGGTTACTAGTCCAACGCTCTGACCACTAGGCTACCTGCCCCCTTTATCATCAACTATTAAGAAAAATGTCATTTGTAATGATCATATGCTGTTGTTTTACATATTCAACAGTGTTATATAGTTGATGTTAATGGTAGACCAATGACCTGATACAGTATTTCTCCTCACATTAATATGTTGTGTTTAACTGTCTGAGGTCATTAGGAGCGGATAGAGATGGGAAAGTGAAGAGGCACAGATTGCCGGGTCATGTTGTGGGGGAGGTAGAGCACAACCCAGGAGCTACGTTTACCCTTTAGCTTGACACACACAGCAGCCCAGATAGCTTAAGGCCCAGCCACGCTCATTCGCTCTCCGCCTAGGAGAGATAAATGTAGCGTTGAATCCTAATTTCAGATCAGGGTGGAGAGAGGAGCCGAGCATTCCCCTGATCCCGGCACTCGATGAGCTATATACAGTATTTTCATCTGTACCAAGGGTAAAATATTGTGATCTGTGATTATTCCATTTTTATAAAGTTATAGCTTATAGGGGGGACATTATTCCATTACTACATACTGTACACACATGTGCATACGCACGCACACACACACACAAGCACCTGTGCGTATGCAGATATATACACACCACCAGCAAGCCATACACTGCACTGTCCTGTCTGTTCAAATAGCCCCACATGCTGTTGGACTGAATAGCCCTGATAAAGGAGAGAAAGGAGGAGGGGAACGAAGGAAGAGGAGGAGGAGGAGAGGGCAGAATAATCATGGCAGGCCAGCACTTCCTTTATTCTCTTTTAATGGAATCAGAGGTACAAATAAAATCACGTTTCACTACCGTGAAAGGATCCCATTTCTCCAGATGAATCATTCAGATTGTACAGGGAGGAAGCCAGGAATAGATTTGTAAAATAACAGGAGGACCGTGCAGGACAAACAAGCTGACGGCAGCCAGGGGGGACTGACAGACAGCCAACAGGGAGCTGTGTCCAACCCCCCTCCTCTCGCCTCGCCTCCAATCTTCTCCAATCCTCCACAAAGCCAGGGAAAAGGTAGCATCTCCTAATAATGCAGGTTTTGAAGCTATCATTACACACCGCACGGCCCAAAAGATGTGTCCTGTGGTGCTCGATAGGGCCGTCTTTGACACTCGCCATCAGTATCTGTGATCTGTGGCGTCAGATTGGGCTTGTAAAGCAGGCCAAACCCTAGATTAGCAGGGTACTTCAGATTTCTGCTCCTGCCTTGCCTTGCAAACTCCCCCACCAGACAGAGTGGAGACACAAAGGCTCCAGTAACTTACTACTGCTCAAGGTCTCCCTTTAACATTACAAATCAATCCTAGTCCCCAAGATATTAGCAGCACCAGTGGTGGAGGCAGCTCATGAATGCTTGCCCCCTAAAGCATATTTTTCAGTTCCCCTATTCCCCGATAACACTACTAGGATGCATATGTCCATAACTGGTTCAAATTGTTTAAATTTTCTGTTCCTATAGCAGTTTCAGTTATTTATTTTTTACTCGCTTATTTCTTAAAATCTCCAGTGATTTCAGTAGAACACAATATTGACCGCAATATTGTGCACATCAACATCAATGACGGTCGCTCCATTTACTCGCCTAATGGTTAGGAAAATCAATACAGTAACAAATGGGTTTATTTATATTTCGGCAATGGTGTGTCATGTTTTCTGTTGGGTGACATATTTATTGCTGCAGGGAGATATTTGAAGATAGCAGAAAAACACATCAAACTGCTAGGGAAGATGATAATGCTATGTGGGTTATTCATCTAAAAGATAAGACCACCGCCTCTCTCTCTACCTGGCTCTTATTGTAAAGCAGTGATTCTACTGTGGATCACGTTCTGTCCAGACCAGGACATCTTCCTTTTCAAGGTGCTGCATGGCCGCTATTAGTTTCAGTTCAATTCCAGGCAGCTAATCTGGAATGAAAAGCCACTACCTCAGATCTTGCCAATAACTCTCTCTGCCATCAAAGTGTTCTTTGAAGTTCATGTTCTATAAAATTGGTTCAGGTGTCAGGTCAGAGTTCCCAGAGACAAAGGTAGGGCAACCATTTGTTACCCTGGCTCTCTTTTTATTCTTAGTAGCCCTTCATGTTTATTGCAAAGATACAATCAGCGCGGCCTATGTTTGGGCTCAGCCCCTGCGCCACAGATGTGAAGTGTCTTGGGGATACGCTTATTAACTTATTTGTGGTAGGAGCCGCTCTGTAATCACCCCTGACACTGGTTAGGATGCCGGGCTGTTTGACATATCCATTACTTTGTGGAAAAAGGGGTCTGTAAAAAAAGAAAATCTTGCATTGGAGGTTACGATGAACCATGGCAAGGACATGTCTGTCAGAGCTCAGAGGGACACAGAGACTATAGGTCTGTTCTAATGACTCCAACAGGTACAGTGTCTTCAGAAAGTCATCACACTTGACTCTTTCCACATTTTGTTGTGTTACAATTTGGGATTCAAATGGATTTAATTGAAAAAAAAATAGTCCACAATCTACACAAAATACTCGGTGGAAGAAAAATTAAACATTTGTAAAAAATGTATGACTAATATATATAACACAACTAATATATCTTGATTGCTTAAGCACTCAGACCCATGAGTCAATACATGTTCGAATCAACTGTGGCAGTGTTAACAGCTGTTAGTCTTTCTGGGTAAGTCTCTAAGAGCTTTGTAAATCTGGATTGTACAGTACAGTCCAATATTTGCACATTATTATTAAAAAAATTCAAGCTCTGTCAAGTTGATTGTTAATCATTGCTAGACAGCCATTTTCATGTCTTGCCATAGATTTTCAAGTCGATTTAAGTCAAAACTGTAACTAAGCCACTCAGGAACATTCAACATTGTCTTGCTAAGCAACTCCAGTGTGTTTCGGCCTTGTGTTTTAGGTTATTGTCCTGCTAAAAGGAGAATTAGTATACCAGTTTCTTTTGGAATGCAACCTGAACCAGGTTTTCCTCTAGGTTTTTGCCTGTGCTTAATTCTATCCTGTGCTTAGCTCTATTTTACCCCCCAAAAAACTCCCTAGTCTTTGCCGATGACAAGCATACCCATAACATGACACAGCCACCCCCATGCTTGAAAATATGAAGAGTGGTACTCAGTGATGAGTTGTGTTGGATTTGCCCCAAACACTTTCTATTCAGGACATAAAGTACATTGCTTTGCCGTGTTTTTGCAGTTTTATTAGGCTTGTTGCAAACAGGATGCATGTTTTAGAATATTTGTATTCTGTACAGGCTTCTTTCGTTCACTCTGTCATTTAGGTTAGTATTGTGGAGTAACTACCATCCTCAGTTTGCTCCTATTACAGCCATTAAACACTGTAACTGTTTTAAAGTCACCATTGGCATCATGGTGAAATCCCTGAGCAGTATCCTTCCTCTCTGGCAACTGAGTTAAGGACGCCTGTATCTTTGCAGTGACAAAGTGTTATTAATAACTTCACCATGCTCAAAGGGATATTCAGTGTCTGCTTTAAAAAGAAATCCATCTACCAATATGTGTCCTTTTTTTGAGAGGCATTGGAAACCTCCCTGTTCTTTGTGGTTGAATCTGTGTTTAAAATGTACTGCTCGACTGGGGGACCTTACATATAAATGTATGTTTGGAGTACAGAGATGAGGTAGTCATTCAAAAATCAAGTTAAATACTGTTATTGTACACAGTCCATGCAACTTATTATGTGCACATTTTTCCTCCTGAACTTATTTAGGTTTTCCATGACAAAGGGATTAAATACTGATTGGCTCAAGACATTTCACCTTTTCATTTTTTATTCATTTGTAAAAATGTAAAATCATGGGCCCTGACTCTGATCCCAGCACTGCCATCCCTCTGTCTGTCTCCCTGCATCAGCCTGCAGTGGCAGCTGTAGCAGGCCTCAATTCAAATCATCTCTGCAGTGGCAGCTGTAGCAGGCCTCACTTCAAATCATCTCTGCAGTGGCAGCTGTAGCAGGCCTCACTTCAAATCATCTCTGCAGTGGCAGCTGTAGCAGGCCTCACTTCAAATCATCTCTGCAGTGGCAGCTGTAGCAGGCCTCACTTCAAATCATCTCTGCAGTGGCAGCTGTAGCAGGCCTCACTTCAAATCATCTCTGCAGTGCCCACTGAACCAGAATTGGCATTACCTAATGGGGCACTACACCGACGCCACCCGTCACCCCTCCCACCCCCCCCTCCATTCCCCCATCCCTCGTGCCCATGCCTGCCAACCCTGACTAGAGTATTATTAGAGGCTGAGCTCCTAAATAACACAGCAGTGGGCCTCATAGACCGACAGAGAGAGATTCATATGAAGGTCTTGAAGGGTTAATACATTGAGATGGAGCGACAGAGGGAGAGAGGAAGAGACCGTAGCTGTGCTACACATTGTACCGATGTGTTAATACAGGCAAGGCTATTCCATGAATCATAATTATATCGTAAAGAAAACACCCCATGCTGAATACCTCATCCACGCTGGCGATCTTCTGGTGTAGGAAGCATACTAAAAGTCGAAGAAGGCCATTTCTATCTTTGAATCTCAAATGTACATATTCATTCTACATTCTTATAAAAAGGGAAGGCTATTCAAAAAGGGTTCTTCAAAGGGTTCTCCTATGGGGACAGCCGAACAAACCTTTTAGGTTCTATAAGAGTGTACCCACAACCTAAATCAATCCCCTCCCAAAATCCATTATTCACATCAAGTGCACATTTTTCATTGTCTAAAAAATCCTAACATATACAGTACAAGAGAATCCATTTCATTTTGTTGACATGTTGGATTGTTACATCCAATTGTCCTCCTTTTAAAGTGCACTACAGACTTTTTCTGACTGAAATTGCGGTGTGCTGTATTATACTAGACAAAGGAGAGAAAATACATGCATTCTGAAGTTCTCTTTCAGTAGAATTGAGTAGTCCTAGATACTTGGATTGTTTCGTGCAGTATCCTGAGGTGGAAAGAGACCTTTTGCTCTTATTTTCTTTTCTCTCTCCCCTCCCTCTCTATGTATTTTTTTCTCTCTCTCTCTTCGGGGCTTGTGAAACTACAAGGTCATTTTTAGATCATAGTCGCCAGAACAAACAGAAATGATAACGATCTGAAATAAAGAATCGTATTCCTCTCAACATTAAAAACACAAAGAGCCTGCAGAACCACTTTTGTTTCTTACAAAGATATCCTTTATCTGGCAGCAGATCGCAAAAGTAACCATCGAGACTGTTGTATGAATTCTGTGGCTCTTTATGAGTTAGTGTGTGGTGCGGTGTGTGCGTGCGTGCGTGTGTGAGTGTGCATGTGTGTTCGCCTGTGTGTGTGTTCACTCATGTTCACTAATGGTGCTTATTTGTGTGGGCGGCTGTGTGTTTGCATGAATTTATGTCAGTGTGTGTAAACGTTTGCACCTCCTAACAGACTTTGGCCTCCCTGTGAAAAAAACAGGACACCAATTCACTGAGGAATGTAGAGTGCAAAGGCCCAGAAAAACTAGGGCAGAAAATCCAATGTTGTGTAAGGGGCCAGCAGCCGAAGAAAGGACAAAACGTGAAGTTGATCTACACTGGAGGATGCAGATGTCATCCCAACACTCTGTATTCCGACTGAAATGCATATGAAGATTAATTCTCTGCCTCAATCTTGTTATAAAGTACCATAAAGCTCTCAGACTCTCCCAGACAGCCTCACCTTGCTGTGTAGTGCTGCCTAATAAAACCTGACACTCCTCTAGCTCAGTTAGCTGGAGCAACTCAGCCAATAGTTTGAAACTGTTCTTCCTGCTTCCAGCACGTCTCTGGTGAGTGGTTGAGGATAGGCTGTCCTATTCACCTCCCATCTGCTGGTGCTGCTCCTCTCCCATCACTGAGACCTGGCCCTTCTCCGCCCCATCTGGGCTGCCCGCTCCACTGAGCCTGACCTCAGGCTGTATGTATGTGTTTTTGTAGGTGTGTGTTTTTGTGTGTATGGGGGGGTGCTGACATTGTGTGTGTGTGTGTGTGCATGCGTGTGTGGCTGCATCGGTGTGTGTATTGGGGGCCTCGATGTGTGTGTGGGGGTGTTGGGGTTGGGGGGCGTTTGTGTGTATCAGGGGCCTTGATGAGCCCGGTTCCTTTTCAAGGAGTATAATTAGAGCTGAAAGGGCACAGACGGGTGATTGCAGTGATTTGGCAGTACTCTTACAGACTCAGCCGACCAATCAGGGATCACGTCTTGTCTCCTTCAGTGCCACCGCAATCACAGTGCGCCCAGCCTGTCACAGGGCAGCCCATGAAGAAACACACACAGTCTCAGAAATATAGAGATGTCTAGGCTGCATAGGGGCATCGAGGGAAATATTACAGTATATGCAACATAGGCATAATCACTATAGTATTTGAGAATCATAATGAAATACAATGCATAATCTAATTATCGACGACATTCTGATATACTCCGCTACATGCGCCGAGCATGTGTCCCTGGTGCGCAGGTTGCTTGGTCGACTGTTGGAGCATGACCTGTACGTCAATGCTGAGAAATGTCTGTTCCTCCAACAGTCCGTCTCCTTCCTAGGATACCGCATTTCCACTTCAGGGGTGGAGATGGAGAGTGACCGCATTTCAGCTGTGCGTAATTGGCCGACTCCCACCACGGTAAAGGAAGTGCAGGTTTCTAGGGTTTTCCAACTACTACCAGCGGTTTATCTGGGGTTTTGTTCAGGTAGCAGCTCCCATTACCTCACAGCTGAAGGGGGGACCAGTGCGACTGCAGTGGTCGGATGAGGCGGACAGGGCTTTTGGTCACCTGAAGGCTCTGTTTACCTCGGCTCCCGTGCTGGCTCATCTGGATCCCTCTTTGGCGTTCATAGTGGAGGTGGACGCATCCGAGGCTGGGATAGGAGCCGTGCTCTCTCAGCGCTCGGGCACGCCACCAAAACTCCGCCCCTGTGCTTTCTTTTCGAAGAAGCTCAGCCCGGCGGAGCGAAACTAAGATGTGGGGGACCGGGAGCTGTTGGCTGTTGTCAAGGCTCTAAAGGCTCTGTTTATGTTTCCTCCTGCTCGGTGTGCGCCCAGTGCAAGGCTCCCAGGCACCTGCCCAGAGGGAAGTTACAATTCCTACTCGTTCCACAACGGCAGTTGTGGACTTCCTGACAGATCTTCCTCCCTCAAAGGGCAAAACCACGATCCTGGTCATTGTGGATTGGTTTTCTAAGTCCTGCCATCTCCTCCCTTTGCCCGGTCTCCCTACCGCCCTACAGACTGCAGAGGCCCTGTTCACTCGCATCTTCCGGCACTACGGGGTGCCTGCGGATATAGTCTCTGTTCGGGGTCCCCAGTTCACGTCCAGGGTCTGGAGAGTGTTCATGGAATGTCTGGGGGTCTCGGTCAGCCATCACCTCAGATTTTCACCCCGAGAGTAACGGGCAGGTGGAGAGAGTAAACCAGAATGTGGGTAGGTTTCTGTGGTCATATTGCCAGGGCCGGCCTGGGGAGTGGGCTGCATTCATCTCCTTGGCAGAGATGGCCCAAAAATCACTCCGCCACTCCTCCACTAACCTCTCTCCTTTCCAGTGCGTACTGGGGTATCAGCCGGTTCTGGCAACATTGGCATCAGAGCCATATCGAAGCTCCTGCGGTAGACGAATGGTTTAAGCGCTCGGAGGAGACCTGGGACGCCGTCCATGTGCACCTGCAATGGGCCGTGAGGCAGCAGAAGGCGAGCGCCGACCGCCACTGCAGTGAGGGGGGGACCGGTCTGGCTCTCGACACGAAAACTGCCCCTCCGCCTGCCCTGCCGGAAGCTGGGTCCGCGGTTTGTGGGGCCATTCAGTCCCGAGGAGACTGAACAAGGTATGCTACAGGTTACAGGTTACCCCAGATTACCGTATTAATCCCTCGTTCCATGTGTCTCTCCTCAGGCTGGTGGTGGCTGGTCCACTCCAGGAGTCTAAGGTGCAGGAGGTTCCTCCACACCCTCTGGACATCGAGGGGGCCCCGGCGTATGCTGTTCGAGCCATCCTGGAATTGAGGAGTTGGGCGAGGGACCTTCAGTACCTTGTGGAGTTGGAGCGGTATGGTCCGGAGGAGAGATGCTGGGTGCCGGTGGAGGATGTCTTGGACCCTTCGTTGCTGTGGGAGTTCCACCGTCTCCATCCGGATCGCCCTGCGCCTCGACTTCCAGGTCGTCCCCGAGGACGGTGTCGGTGCGCTGCTGGAGCCGCGCGTCAAAGGGGGGGGGTACTGTCACGAATTCCGCCGAAGTCGGTCTCTTTCCTCGTTCGGGTGGCGTTCAGCGTTTGGCGGTCAACGTCACTGGCCTTCTAGCCATCTCCGTTCCACATTTCATTTTCCATTTGTTTTGTCTTTGTTTTTTACACCTGGTTTCTATTCCCCAATGACTTGTTCATTATCCTTTGAACTTCCGGCGCCGACAGAGATGTCCGCCTCGCTTCGCGTTTCTAGGAAGCTATATTTAACCCTCTGTTCCCCCATGTTTGTTTGTAAGTGATTGTTTTATGTAATACGGTCCGTTTATGTGCGCTCGCTTATTTTGTATTGTATTTGAGTAAAATACATTTATTTACTGATATCTGCTGTCCTGTGCCTGACTCCTCTACACCAGCTACACACAGACTACATTACAATAATATGACATTTGAAATGACTCTATTCCTTTGAAGTTTTTGTGAGTGTAATGTTCACTGTTAATTTTATATTGTTTATTTCACATTTGTTTATTTTCTATTTTTCTTGCTTTGGCAATGTAAATAATGTTTCTCATGCCAATAAAGCCCTTTGAATTGAATTGAATTGATAGGCAGAGAGAGAGAGGGCGAGAGAGGCGGAGAGAGGCAGAGAGAGGGAGGTAGGGCTGACTGGATAACCTTGGTACTGTGGATTACTACCGGGTCCCTTCTCCATGAGCATCTCTGTTGCTCTCCTCTCTGCTATGCTTGTCTGCTGCTGCTGGACACAATCTGCAGGCTGGAATTACCTCGCAGCCAGAGGAAAACTAAACATGATTTCTGACCTTTACTTTCTGTGTTCAACAGTAACCTTTGGTGATCCGAATAGTACAGGCAGCTACATCACTGCTGCTGAAATGATTTCCACAGGAAATGGTTGTGTGCTTTAGGGAAGAGAGGGGTATGTGGGTTGTGGTGGGGAGAGGGAGAGGGAGGGATTGGTGTGTGTGTATACACAGGGTTGGGGAGTTACGGATGACATGTAATCGGTTACACGTAAGGGATTACAAAAAACAGTAACTGTAATCCATTACGTTACCAGCAAAAATATTGTAATCAGATTACAGATACTTTTGAAAAACGAAATTATTACTTCAAGGGTTACTATTAAAATCATAAATGCTGTTTGTGAGAATTTTTGTTTTTTACACTTATTTGTTTTCTCAATGACAATCAAATTAGCATTGAAAAAATATGCAAGTTTAAGTTTGTTCCACCTGAGAGAGTCTGACCTGACCACAAGCTAGAGACCACTATGATGACACACCAAAAGTGTTTGATGGATCGCGGGAAACGAGCAGGAATAGGCTTTTGTAGGCTCCAGTCCAAGCTATGTTTTCCAATGGTACGACTGCTGACGATATCCAAAGATTATCCAACTTGAATAAACACTTGGAGGTAAGGATGACAGCAGTGGTTGTAGTCTACGGCAATACGGATATCACTTATTATTGATATCTACATAGCGCATTGATGTGAATCACACTGCATTCTCTCTCATTTAGCTATTTGTGCCTTACGGATTGTGGTTGTTGTGAATGGCTGTTCACAAATGTAAATGTGTATTTGAACCCAATAATGGTGAATTCAAGAAGTTTAAGTTGCCTATCAATCATTGTTTTTGAAACAAGTGGACAGCCTGTGAAAAATGCGCTCTTGCAACAGCTGCACAGTGCGGATCCCAGCCTATGGAATAAAAATGTGGCTTTAATTACTCAATCTAATGCATAAATAATCCATAGGCCTAATGGACACATGCTCAAATTCACACACGTTGAATAGACTGAAAGGGGAAATCTGTGGTTGCTACATCCAAGCAACTGACCATCATGTGTTAAAGTAATGATGGACTGTCATTTCTCTTTGCTTTGTTTGAGCTGTTCTTGCCAAAATATGGACTTGGTCTTTTCCCAAATAGGGCCATCTTCTGTATACCACTCCTACCTTGTCACAACACAATTGATTGGCTCAAAAGCATTAAAAATGAAAGAAATTCCACAAATTAACTTTTAACAAGGCACACCTGTTAATTGAAATGCATTTCAGGTGACTATCTCATGAAGCTGATCTAAAATCTCAAATATATTTTGATTTGTTTTAAACATTTTTTGGTTCCTACATGATTCCATATGGTATTTCATAGTTTTTATGTTTTCACTATTATTCTACAACGTAGAAAATAGTAAAAAATAAAGAAAAACCCTGGAATGAACTTTGAACGTTTATTTGAGTGCAGTTCAAAAAACCATCAAGCACTATGTTGAAACTGGCTCTTATGAGGACCACCACAGGAAAGGAAGACCCAGAGTTACCTCAGCTGCAGAGGATAAGGTTATAAGAGTTAACTGCACCACAGAATGAAGACCAAATAAATGCTTCACTGTCACGCCTGGACCGTAGAGATCTTTAAATTCTCAATATTTGGTTGGTCAGGATGTGACTCGGGTGGGAAACTCTATGTTATTTTTTTCTATGTTTTGGCCAGGTATGGTTCTCAATCAGGGACAGCTGTCTATCGTTGTCTCTGATTGGGAATCACACTTAGGCAGCCTGTTTTGCAACCTTAGCTCTGTGGGATGTTGTCTTTGTTAGTGGCATGTATAGCCCTAGTAAGCTTCACGTTCGGTTTTGTTGTTTCTTGTTTTGTTGGCGACATTTATAATAAAGAAAAATGTGCGCTCACCACGCTGCACCTTGGTCCGATCATTTCCATGACGACGACGATCGTGACATTCAGAGTTCAAGTAACAGACACATCTCAACATCAACTGTTCAGAGGAGACTGCGTGAATCAGGCCTTCATGGTTTGCTGCAAATAAACCACGACTAAAGGACACCAATAGGAATAGACTTGCTTCGGCCAAGAAACACTAGCAATGGACATTAATTAGACCAGTGGAAATATGTCCTTTGGTCTGATGAGTCCAAATTAGAGCTTTTTGGTTCCAAACGCCGTGTCTTTTTGAGACGCAGAGTAGGTGAATGGATTATCTCGACATGTGTGGTTCCCAGTGTGAAGCATGGAGGAGGAGGTGTGATGGTACTTTGCTGGTGACACTGTCTGTGATTTATTTAGAATTCAAGGCAAACTTAACTAGAATGGCTACCACAGCATTCTGCAGCAATACGCCATCCCATCTGGTTTGCTCTTAGTGGGACTATATTTTGTTGTTCAAAAGGACAATGACTCAACACACCTCCAGGCTGTGTAAGGGCTATTTGACCAAGAATGGAGCGCTGCATCAGATGACATGGCCTCCACAATCACCCAACCTCAACCCAATTGAGATGGTTTGGAATGAGTTGGACTGCAGAGTGAATCTTGAATCTGGTGGTTATTAAGAGTTGCTAAAATACAGCTAATTTTAATCTGCTGGTTATTAAGAGTTGTTAAGATAAAGCTAAATTATCTCTATAGTATTAGCAACTGTTATGATCTACATCCATATGATCTACATCCATCCCCTGGCACCATTACTCCCCCCTCCTCCCTACTCCTCCTCTCCCACCTCCTCCCTCCTCCTCCCCCACCTCCTCCCTACACCTCCTTTCTCTCATCCTCCCCCCACCTCCTCAATTGTCCTCCCCTCGTCCCTCCTCCCTACCCCTCCCCCCACCACCTCCCTACTCCTCATCTCCCCCCCACCTCCTCACTACTCCCCCTCCTCCCTCATCCTCACCCAAACTTCTTCCTACTCCTCCACTCCCCCCCCCCACCTCCTCTCTCTCCTCCTCCCCCACCTCCTCCCTACTCCTCCTCTCCCACTCCCCTACATCCTCCCTACTCCTCCTCTCCCCCTCCCCCAACTCCTCCCTACTCTTCCCTACTCCTCCTCTCCCCCCCCCCATCTCCTCCCTACTCCTCCTCTCCCACTCCCCCATCTCCTCCCTACTCCTCCTCTCCCCCTCCCCACCTCCTCCCTACTCCTCTTCCACTCCCCCACCTCCTCCTCTCCCCCTCCCCCTACTCCTCCTCTCCCCCTCCTCCCCCATCCTCAGCATATTTCTGCCAGCAGTAAGAATAATACATACATGGCCATCTCTACATCTCTCATCTCCTAACTTAAAACAAACCCCAAGTGTGTGCTGCTCTGTGCAGTGATGGTACATTTAGGAGCTTACATAGCACAGTGAGCAGGAGCAAAGACATCCTTGGACCTTGATCCTTGGCTGTACACAGTTGGGAAGTTAAGGTTTGTACTATGAGACACCCATTGCCGCTTCACAGTGTATAAATATTGTCTATGTCAGTGGAGGACGGGAAGGGATTTGGGAATAGAGCCCGAATTTGAATGTGTGACCTAAAGCTGGCCTCAACTTCTTTCCCATTTGTGCACAGCCAAGCACATTGTGGCAATAATCTAGTTTTCCATTTTCTCTCTCTCTCTCTCTCTCTCTCTCTCTCTCTCTCTCTCTCTCTCTCTCTCTCTCTATATATATATATATATATATATATATATATATATATATATATATATATATATATATATAGTGTATCTGTCTGTCTCTAGTGTTTTTGTCTTTCTTTCTCTAGTGTATCTCTCTCTCTAGTGTATCTCTCTCTCTACTGTATATCTCTCTCTCTAGTGTATCTCTCTACTGTATCTCTCTCTCTAGTGTATCTCTCTCTACTGTATCTCTCTCTCTACTGTATCTCTCTCTCTACTGTATCTCTCTCTCTCTAGTGTATCTCTCTCTACTGTATCTATCTCTCTAGTGTATCTCTCTCTCTACTGTATCTCTCTCTAGTGTATCTATCTCTCTCTACTGTATCTATATCTCTCTTCTGTGTATCTCTCTCTCTACTGTATCTCTCTCGTGTATCTCTCTCTCTACTGTATCTCTCTCTCTCTACTGTATCTATCTCTCTCTAGTGGATCTCTCTCTACTGTATCTCTCTCTCTAGTGTATCTATCTCTCTACTGTATATCTCTCTCTAGTGTATCTCTCTCTCTACTGTATCTCTCTCTCTAGTGTATCTCTCTCTAGTGTATCTCTCTCTCCGGTGTATCTCTCTCTAGTGTATCTATCTCTCTAGTGTATCTCTCTCTCTAGTGTATCTCTAACTCTCTAGTGTATCTCAATCTCGTGAATCTCTTTCTAGTGTATCTCTCTATCTCTAGTTTCTCTCTCTCTAGTGTATATTTCTCTAGTGTATCTCTTTCTCTCTATAGTTTATCTATCTCTCTAGTGTATCTCTCTCTCTAGTGTATCTCTCTCTCTCTCGTATCTCTCTCTCTCTTGTGTATCTCTCTCCCTACTGTATCTCCCTCTCTAGTGTATCTCTCTCTCTAGTGTATTTCTCTCTCTCCAGTGTATCTCTCTGTCGAGTGAATCTAACTCTCTAGTGTATCTCTAACTTGTGTATCCCTCTCAAGTGAATCTATTTTTAGTGTAGCTCTCTATCTATAGTTTATCTCTCTCTCTCTATTGTATCTCTCTCTAGTGTATCCCTCTCTCTAGTTTATCTATCTCTCTAGTGTATCTCTCTCTCCAATGTATCTCTCTCTCCATTGCATCTTTGTCTAGTGTATCTCTTTCTCTCTCTCTACTGTATCTCTATCTCTACTGTATCGCTCTCTCTAGTGTATCTCTCTCTCTCTCTACTGTATCTCTCTCGTGTATCTTTCTCTACTGTATCTCTCTCTCTCTACTGTATCTCTCTCTCGTGTATCTCTCTCTACTGTATCTCTCTCTATCTAGTGTATCACTTTCTCTCTACTGTATCTCTCTCTATCTAGTGTATCACTTTCTCTCTAGTGTATCTCTCTCTCTAGTGTATCTCTCTCTCAATTCAATTCAATTCAATTCAAGGGCTTTATTGGCATGGGAAACGTGTTAACATTGCCAAAGCAAGTGAGGTAGATAATATATAAAGTGAATATATAAAGTGAAATAAACAATAAAAATTAACAGTAAACATTACACATACAGAAGTTTCAAAACAATAAAGACATTACAAATGTCATATTATATATACACAGTGTTTTAACAATGTGACGAATGGTTAAAGGACACAAGATAAAATAAATAAGCATAAATATGGGTTGTATTTACAATGGTGTTTGTTCTTCACTGGCAGCCCTTTTCTGTGGCAACAGCTCAAATCTTGCTGCTGTGATGGCACAGGTTGGTCTGTGGAATTTCAGCCAGTAGATATGGGCAGCCAGGTTTCTCAAAATTGGATTTATAGCCAGACTGTCTTTGTGCAGCCAGGTGTAATCTTAGGGAAATATGTCTCTCTAATATGGTCATACATTGGGCAGGAGGTTAGGAAGTGCAGATTTAATAGATTTATTCTTCATCTTTTACAGTTTCAAATTCTTTGTATTGAATTATAATTTGGGGGAAGAAATATTCTCTTAGGTCTGAATATTTGTCACAGTGTAATAGTAAATGCAGCTCTGTCTCTACCTCTCCCCTGGAGCAGAGTGAGCACAGCCTCTCCTCTCTGGGCAGCCAGGTTGGTCTGTGACGACTGGTCTCTATAGCCAGACTGTGCTCTCTGGGCAGCCAGGTTGGTCTGTGACGACCGGTCTCTATAGCCAGACTGTCCTCTCTGGGCAGCCAGGTTGGTCTGTGACGACCGGTCTCTATAGCCAGACTGTGCTCTCTGGGCAGCCAGGTTGGTCTGTGACGACCGGTCTCTATAGCCAGACTGTGCTCACCGGTCTGTCGTACGGTAATTTGGTAAACAGCCATTTTGACATTTGCTCAGTACATTGTTTTCACTGAGTACAAGTCTGCTGTTAATGATAATGCAGAGGATTTTCCCAAGGTTGCTGTTGCCGCTTATCCCACAGTAGGTATTGGGGTCAAATTTGTCTCAACTTTTGTGGATTGGGGTGATCAGTCCTTGGTCCCAGTTATTGGGGAAGATGCCAGATGATGTTAAAGAGTTTAAGTATAGCCAATTGACATTTGTGGTCTGTATATTTTATCATTTCATTATGGAAACCATCAACACCACAGGCCTATTTGGGTTGAAGGGTTTGTATTATGTGCTGTATTTCATTCAATTTAATTGCTGATTCTAAGATGTGTAATTGATCATGCATATGTTTTTGCTGTTTGTTCTTTGTTATAGAGTCAAAAAGATTGGAGAAGTGGTTTATCCATACATTTCCTTTTTGGATAGATAGCTCTTTGTGCTTTTGTTTGTTTCGTGTGTTCTAATTTTCCCAGAAGTGGTTTGATTCTATGGATTCTTCAATTACATCGAGCTGATTTCTGACGTGCTGTTCCTTCTATTTTCTGTAGTGTATTTCTCTATTGTTTTAGTGATTCACCATAGTGAAGGCATAGACTCAGGTTTTCTGGGTCTCTATGTTTTTGGTTGGATAGGTTTCTTTTTCTTAGGTTTTTGCATTCTTCATCAAACCATTTGTCATTGTTTAAGATTTGATAGGGAAGCTGAAAGGTCAAATATCCTGTCAAGGCCTTCTACTGCCAAGTTTACACCTTCACTATTACAGTGAAATGTTTTGTCCAGGAAGTTGTCTTAAAGGGTTTACATTTGTTGTTGCCTATTTGTTTTTTGTTAGGTTTCTAAACTACTTTCCTGACATCTATAGCATTTCTTAATATTGTGCATTTCCTTTTGATGCCTCATGATTGAGTATTGCTCTGTTCAAGTAGACTGTGATCTGATAGGTGTGTTAGTGGGCTGACTGTGAACGCTCTGAGAGACTCTGGTTTGAGATCAATGATAAAGTAATCTACAGTACTACTGCCAAGGGATGAGCTGTAAGTGTATCTACCATAGGAGTCTCCTCAAAGCCTAACATTGACTATGTACAGACCCAGCATGCAACAGAGCTGCATGAGTCGCTATGTCTACGTTTTTTCTATTTTTCTCACCTCTCATACCCTTTCCCTCCCCTCTATCTCCCTTCACCTCCCTCTCCTTCTCCCTACCTTTCCCTCAGTGAGAACAGTCTGGTAGAGAGAGTGTAGCATGGGTTTCCTGTCTCATTATTCACTTGTTCTAACATGGTGGTCACTGCTATTTACACTGAACAAAAATATAAATGCAACATGTAAAGTGTTGGTCTCCTATTTCATGAGCTGAAATAAAAGTTCACAGAAACATTTTGTTTACCTCCCTGTTAGCGAGGATTTTTACTTTCCCAAAATAATCCATCCATCTGCGACATATCAAGAAACACATTTGTTTTTAATGTAACCTTAATTTAACTAAGCAAGTCAGTTAAGAACAAATTCTTATTTACAATGACAGGCTACACCAGCCAAACGCAGACGACACTGGGCCAACTGTGCCCTGCCCGGACTCCCAATCTTGGCCGGTTGTGATACAGCCTGGAATCGAACCAGGGTGTCTGTAGTGACACCTCAAACACTGAGATGCATTGCCTTAGATCGCTGCGCCACTCAAGAGCCAGAGTACCCCTGTGTTGGGGACAATAAAAAGCCCAACACAACACAATGCCACAGATGTCTCAAGTTTTGACGAAAAATGCAAATGGCAAGCTGACTGCAGGAATGTCCACCAGAGCTGTTGTAAGAGGATTGACTGTTCTTTCCTTTACCATAAGCCACGTATAACGTCGTTTTAGATCATTTGGCAGTACGTCCAACCGGCCTCACAACCACAGACCATGTGCAACCACACCAGCCCAGGACCTCCACATCCGGCTTCTTCACCTGCGGAATTGTCTGAGACCACTCAACCGGACAGCTGATGAAACTGTGGGTTTGCACAAATATTTGCACAAACTGTCATAAACCCTCACCAGGGTTTTGACCTGACTGTAGTTTGGCATCATACCTAACTTCAGTGGGCAAATGCCCACCTTCAATAGCCACTGGCATGCTGGAGAAATGTGCTCTTCGTGGATGAATTCTGGTTTCAACTGTACCGGGCAGATGGCAGATAGTGTGTATGGTGTCCTATGGGCGAGGGATTTGCTGATGTCAACGTTGTGAACAGAGTGCCCCATGGTGGCGGTGTGGGCAGGCATAAGCTACAGACAACGAACACAATTGCATTTTATCAATGGCAATTTGAATGCACAGAGATTCCGTAATGAGATCCTGAGGCCATTCATCCGCCACCATCACCTCATGTTGAACATGATAATATACGGCCCCATGTCGCAAGAATCTATACACAATTCCTACAAGCTGAAAATGTCCCAATTCTTCCATGGTCTGCATACTCACCAGACATGTCACCCATTGACCATGTTTGGGATGCTCTGGATCGATGTGTACAACAGCGTGTTCCAGTTCCCACCAATATCCATTAACTTCGCAAAGCCATTAAATAGGAGTGGGACAACATTTTACAGGCCACAATCAACAGCCTGATCAACTCTATGCAAAGGAGATGTGTCGAGCTGCATGGGTTAAATGGTGGTCACACCAGATCTCTGTATATTTTGCTGGCAGACACCACTGGGTATAATAGGTTGTACATTAACACCGGGTAAAGCTGAGACATTTAGGGGGGGTGACAAAAAAATTCACCAGCGAGATGGAACTCTATTCTGAGTATGAACAAAAACCCGAGGGAAACAAGGGGAAGGGGTAGCGGGGAGGAGTGGGGATGAGTCTTGAGAGGCACTGGGCTCTACTGGGGAGGGGGTTAGGTGGAAATCAAAGAGGTTAGAGATGATTTATCCTGTGTAAGGTCTCCAAATCCTCTGAGGAGCATTGAACAGCCCTTCAAAAAGAAATATCAGCAGCTATTATAGCCAGTCAGTGCCAGTCATCAGGCCTGCATGTGAAATAAAATCCATTTATTTAATATCTGCGACGCAAGGGAATGCAGGGGCTGAACGGAGAGCAGGCCCCCACAGCCCACTTAAATGCTGCTGCACATCCCATCACAGAGCAGAGGCTCCAATAGGACTCAATGTGTTGTAACAACATAACGACCGCTTTTCTGTTTTCTTAGAGTAAGGATGTGATTGAGCATTAATATTCATTTCCCAGCATCTTTGTTTGGTGCCGCTATAAGGTAATCAGTGAATTTAATTCATTAGGCCCTAATCTATGGATTTCACATGACTGGGAATACAGATATGCATCTGTTGTTCACAGATACTATGGGCCTCACAATGTTCCTCAGGATCTCATCACGGTATTTCCGTGTTCACAATGCTGACATCAGCAAACAGCTCACCACACAAAGCCATACACATGGTCTGCGGTTGTGAGGCCGGTAGTACAAACTGCCAAATTCACTAAAACACTTATGGTAGAGAAATTAACATTCCTGCAGTCAGCTTGCCAATTGCACGCTCTGTCAAAACTTCAGAGATCTGTGGTATTGTGTTGTGTGACAAAACTGCATATTTTAGAGCAGCCTTTTATTGTCCCCAGCATAAGGTGCACCTGTGTAATGATCATGTGTAATCATCAGTTTATTGATATGCCACAACTGTCAGGTGGATGGATTATCTTGGCAAAGGAGAAACACTCACTAACAGGGATGTAAACAAATTTGTGCATAAAATTTGAGAGAAATAAGCTTTTTGTGCACATGGAACATTTCTGGGATATTTTATGTCAGCTCATGAAACATGGGACCAACACTTTACATGTTGCTGTTTAGTGTACATGATTTTTACCTAAATAACTACCTTGATGTTTAATTCCATGCTGAAATGTGTCTGATTTGCATACTAGTAACATGATTGATATTGACATTTCAATATTCATTGTTGTTTGACTGTTGTAATACTTACCTGATCCTCCTTGATATTTCATTCTGGTGTAAATCTTCTTAGTACGCATTCCCCATCACATGTACTTTAAATGATATTGTGAAAGTAATTTTCATTAATGCTATTGAAATTGTGAAATGATTTCAATGTCTCGAGTGCCGTTTAACGTTTTATGAAATTGAGCACATTGATAGATATTAAGTCAACTTGGAATAAGCCCATAATTGAAACTGTCCAGCCTATCAAATCAATTTCAATAAATTGATCTTATTTTTGTTTGCTGTCACAATTTACCATAAGGTGTAAACAATTACCAACCTAAATCTGTAGCTAGTACTTTTTGACCGGATACTTTTTAAAAACACTTTTTGTATTTTATTTTTAATTGAATTTCAAAACATACAATCGACCTGCAGTGAAGCCGCTCCACATTTACAATAAAGTCAGTCATTTAGCAGACATCCAGAGTGACCCACAGGAGCAACCAGGGTCAAGAGCCCTACCCTAGGGCACATCGACAGATCTCCCACCAAGTCGAATCGGTTACCCAAACTAGCGACCTTTCAGCCACCTTTCAGCAACCGCCAGGCCCCCAACCATCTAAGATCCCCCCCTACATTTCCCCCTCTACCATCCAAGACACTGACAGTCCCCCCTGAAAAACCACCCACCCGATGCGCCATATAAAAACAGAAAACAACAATGCAAAAACAAAAGACATCAAGGACAACAAAACAGCAAGGCGTGTGTGTGCGTGTGTATCCGTGTGTGTGCACATGTGTGCTTTTGAATGTGAGTGTGTGTATGTGCTTGAGTGGCATCAGCCTCAGGCTAACAGGTATTGGATTTGAACAGTTCCTTTGTAGTGTAATTTAAACTTCTATTTTTTTTGTTCATTTCGTACTTTCATCTTGGACCGTCATTCTACCCCCCTCGCCCAGCAACTTCACTCCCACTTGTCTCCAGTTCCACGTCCCAACACTCAGCCCATACTTTTTACAATTACTTGAGAAGTTTCTTAAGAGGGCTACTTTTATTATTACTTCAGTAAATTACAATCTCAGCAACAGATTTTCAGTAATCTACCCACCTCTGCCCAAAACAACCACTCTCAGCATGGCTACAACAGTGGCTACCAAAGTTGAGGACTGTTGGACATTCTTACCATTGGTACACGTAACAAGTTAATTGAAAAAAATATATATTTTTAATAACCAGTGAGCGCTGGTCCTTGCGGTGAGGGGTCCTGCGGGTATACGGTAGAGGGGGTCAGTCCCAAACGGCCAGTCTGGCCCAGGTCCTGTGATCTGTCCTCCCCGTAATGAGATTAAGTGAGTAATTAGAAGCTCGTGGACAGGATGGAGAGCCCGTCCCCCAGTGGCCTGGTGCATGGTCCATCCCTGGTGTCATCATCTCCCCAGAACAGGAAGTCTAATTAAGATCTCACCCTGGGTATGACTCTGGAGGGAGGTAGGGAGGTGTGGTCCATAAAGGAGAAATAGATAGCTTTTGCCTGTATATGGAGCAACTAGTTGAGTTTGCTAAGGCAGCTACAGTGGATTCGGAAAGTATTCAGACCCCTTGACTTTTTCCACATTTTGTTACGTTACAGCCTTATTCTAAAATTGAATAAATGAATTGTTTTGTTCATCAATCTATGTTTGCAAAGTTTTTTTTTTTAAACCCGTAAATACCTTATTTACATAAGTATTTAGACCCTTTGATATGAGACTTGAAATTGAGCTCAGGTGCATCCTGTTTCTATTGATCACCCTTGAGGTGTTTTACAACTTGATTGGAGTCCACCTGTGGTAAATCCAATTGATTGGACATGATTTGGAAAGGCGCACACCTGTCTCTGTGTGGTCCAATAGTTACCAGTGCATGTCAGAGTAAAAACCAAGCCATGAGGTTGAAGGATTTGTCCGTAGAGCTCTGAGACAGGATTGTGTTGAGGCACAGATACTGAGGAAGGGTACCAATACATTTCTGCAGCATTGAAGGTCCCCAAGAACACAGTGGCCTCTTCCTAGAGCTGGTCATACTCAGTCAAACTGAGCAATCGGGGGAGAAGGGCCTTGGTCAGGGAAGTGACCAAGAACCCGATGGTCACTCTGACAGAGCTCCAGAGTTCCTCTGTGGAGATGGTTGTCCATCTGGAAGTTTCTCCCATTTCTGCAGCACTCCACCAATCAGGCCTTTATGATAGAGTGGCCAGACAGAAGCTACCCCATAATGACAAAGGAACAGGAATGGACCTTCCCCAAACTGTTGCCACAAAGATTGTCTACAATGTTCTTGTGATGACCTTGCTTCCAGAGGCAGTTTCGAACTTGGTAGTGAGTGTTGCATCCGAGGACAGATCAGGGGTCCCGTTCTGTGAGCTTGTGTGGCCTACCACTTCTCGGTTGAGCCGTTGTTGCTCCTAGACATTTCCACTTCACAATGATAGCACTTAAAGTTGACCGGGGTACTTACAGTTGACGGTGCCAAGTTGAAAGTCACTGAGCTCTTCAGTAAGGCCATTCTACTGCCAATGTTTGTCTATGGAGAATGCATGGCGGAGTGATCGATTTTATATACCTGTCAGCAATGGGTGTGGCTGAACTAGCCGAATAAACTAATTTGAAGGGGTGTCCACATAATGTATCTACCTCAATTACCTTGTAACCCTGCACATCGACTCGGTACTAGTACCCTGTGTATAGAGCCATGTTATCGCTACTCACTGTGTATTTATTCCTTGTGTTCTTATTGTTATATTATTTCTCATTTTATTCTCTCTGCATTGTCGGCATGGTAAGTGTTTCACTGTTATTCTATACCTGTTGTTTACGAAGCATGTGACAAGTAACATTTGATTTGAAAAAGACAGCTGAGTGTCATTGTTAATGCGAACACACACCACCACAATGGCAAAATCAATGGGCCTTTAAGGGGCATCAATCTTGACAGCACAAGACCCCTGCTTGTCTCCAGCGCTGACTGGTCGGAGGTTTAGGGGGGGGTAAGGGGCTAGAATGCTAGGGAGGCAAGGCGGCTAGGGGGCCAGAGGCTAGAGGGGCCAGGGGGCTAGAAGGGCCAGGGCCATAGGGGGATAAGTAGGCTAGGAGGGATAGAGAGACCAGGGGAGCCAGGGGGCGATGGGGAGCTAGGTAGTCCAGGGGGCCAGAGGTGCTGGGGGATATAGGGGGATAAGTAGGCTAGGAGGGATAGAGAGACCAGGGGAGCCAGGGGGCGATGGGGAGCTAGGTGGTCCAGGGGGCCAGAGGTGCTGGGGGATATAGGGGGATAAGTAGGCTAGGGGGGATAGAGAGACCAGGGGAGCCAGGGGGCGATGGGGAGCTAGGTGGTCCAGGGGGCCAGAGGTGCTGGGGGATAGGGGGATAAGTAGGCTAGGGGGGATAGAGAGACCAGGGGAGCCAGGGGGTGATGAGGAGCTAGGTGGTCCAGGGGCCAGAGATGCTGGGGGATATAGGGGGATAAGTAGGCTAGGAGGGATAGAGAGACCAGGGGAGCCAGGGGGCAATGGAGAGCTAGGTGGTCCAGGGGGCCAGAGGTGCTGGGGGATATAGGGGGATAAGTAGGCTAGGGGGATAGAGACCAGGGGAGCCAGGGGGCGATGGGGAGCTAGGTGGTCCAGGGGGCCAGAGGTGCTGGGGGATATAGGGGGATAAGTAGGCTAGGGGGATAGAGAGACCAGGGGAGCCAGGGGTGATGAGGAGATAGGTGGTCCAGGGGGCCAGAGGTGCTGGGGGATATAGGGGGATAAGTAGGCTAGGAGGGATAGAGAGACCAGGGGAGCCAGGGGGCGATGGGGAGCTAGGTGGTCCAGGGGGCCAGAAGTGCTGGGGGATAGGGGGATAAGTAGGCTAGGGGGATAGAGAGACCAGGGGAGCCAGGGGGTGATGAGGAGCTAGGTGGTCCAGGGGGCCAGAGGTGCTGGGGGATATAGGGGGATAAGTAGGCTAGGAGGGATAGAGACCAGGGGAGCCAGGGGGCGATGGGGAGCTAGGTGGTCCAGGGGGCCAGAGGTGCTGGGGGATATAGGGGGATAAGTAGGCTAGGAGGGATAGAGAGACCAGGGGAGCCAGGGGGCGATGGGGAGCTAGGTGGTCCAGGGGGCCAGAGGTGCTGGGGGATATAGGGGGATAAGTAGGCTAGGAGGGATAGAGAGACCAGGGGAGCCAGGGGGCGATGGGGAGCTAGGTGGTCCAGGGGGCCAGAGGTGATGGGGGATAGGGGGATAAGTAGGCTAGGAGGGATAGAGAGACCAGGGGAGCCAGGGGGTGATGGGGAGCTAGGTGGTCCAGGGGGCCAGAGGTGCTGGGGGATAGGGGGATAAGTAGGCTAGGAGGGATAGAGAGACCAGGGGAGCCAGGGGGTGATGGGGAGCTAGGTGGTCCAGGGGGCCAGAGGTGCTGGGGGATAGGGGGATAAGTAGGCTAGGAGGGATAGAGAGACCAGGGGAGCCAGGGGGTGATGGGGAGCTAGGTGGTCCAGGGGGCCAGAAGTGCTGGGGGATAGGGGGATAAGTAGGCTAGGAGGGATAGAGAGACCAGGGGAGCCAGGGGGCGATGGGGAGCTAGGTGGTCCAGGGGGCCAGAAGTGCTGGGGGATAGGGGGATAAGTAGGCTAGGAGGGATAGAGAGACCAGGGGAGCCAGGGGGTGATGAGGAGCTAGGTGGTCCAGGGGGCCAGAGGTGCTGGGGGATAGGGGGATAAGTAGGCTAGGAGGGATAGAGAGACCAGGGGAGCCAGGGGGCGATGGGGAGCTAGGTGGTCCAGGGGGTGATGGGGAGCTAGGTGGTCCAGGGGGTGATGGGGAGCTAGGTGGTCCAGGGGGTGATGAGGAGCTAGGTGGTCCAGGGGGCCAGAGGTGCTGGGGGATAGGGGGATAAGTAGGCTAGGAGGGATAGAGAGACCAGGGGAGCCAGGGGCGATGGGGAGCTAGGTGGTCCAGGGGGCCAGAGGTGCTGGGGGATATAGGGGGATAAGTAGGCTAGGAGGGATAGAGAGACCAGGGGAGCCAGGGGGCGATGGGGAGCTAGGTGGTCCAGGGGCCAGAGGTGCTGGGGGATATAGGGGGATAAGTAGGCTAGGAGGGATAGAGAGACCAGGGGAGCCAGGGGGCGATGGGGAGCTAGGTGGTCCAGGGGGCCAGAGGTGATGGGGGATAGGGGGATAAGTAGGCTAGGAGGGATAGAGAGACCAGGGGAGCCAGGGGGTGATGGGGAGCTAGGTGGTCCAGGGGGCCAGAGGTGCTGGGGGATAGGGGGATAAGTAGGCTAGGAGGGATAGAGAGACCAGGGGAGCCAGGGGGTGATGGGGAGCTAGGTGGTCCAGGGGGCCAGAGGTGCTGGGGGATAGGGGGATAAGTAGGCTAGGAGGGATAGAGAGACCAGGGAGCCAGGGGTGATGGGGAGCTAGGTGGTCAGGGGCCAGAAGTGCTGGGGGATAGGGGGATAAGTAGGCTAGGAGGGATAGAGAGACCAGGGGAGCCAGGGGGCGATGGGGAGCTAGGTGGTCCAGGGGGCCAGAAGTGCTGGGGGATAGGGGGATAAGTAGGCTAGGAGAGATAGAGAGACCAGGGGAGCCAGGGGGTGATGAGGAGCTAGGTGGTCCAGGGGCCAGAGGTGCTGGGGGATAGGGGGATAAGTAGGCTAGGAGGGATAGAGACCAGGGGAGCCAGGGGGCGATGGGGAGCTAGGTGGTCCAGGGGTGATGGGGAGCTAGGTGGTCCAGGGGGTGATGGGGAGCTAGGTGGTCCAGGGGTGATGAGGAGCTAGGTGGTCCAGGGGCCAGAGGTGCTGGGGGATAGGGGGATAAGTAGGCTAGGAGGGATAGAGAGACCAGGGGAGCCAGGGGGCGATGGGGAGCTAGGTGGTCCAGGGGGTGATGGGGAGCTAGGTGGTCCAGGGGGTGATGGGGAGCTAGGTGGTCCAGGGGGTGATGGGGAGCTAGGTGGTCCAGGGGGCGATGGGGAGCTAGGTGGTCCAGGGGGTGATGGGGAGCTAGGCGGCCAAGTTGCCCGCTGTCCTAATCTATCCTAACCCAAAACAGACAGCGGTTTCTAGGTAAAGCTGATGCAGAAGTGGGACATGGGAAGGATTGGTTTCCTGCTCTCGTTTTCTTTGTTTTGCCTTGCCTCTCGCTGTCTCTCACTCTTTCTGTCTGCCTCCTCTCACTCTGTCTGCCTCCCTCTCTCTCTCCTTCTGTCTCTATCTCTCTCTCTCTCTCTCTCTCTCTCTCTCCTTGTCTGCCTCTCTCCCTCTCTCTATCTGCCTCTCTCTCTCCTTCTGTCTCTATCTCTCTCTCTCTCTCTCTCTCTCTCTCTCTCTCTCTCTCTCTCTCTCTCCTTGTCTGCCTCTCTCCCTCTCTCTATCTGCCTCTCTCTCTCCTTTCTCTCTCTCTCTCTCTCTCTCTCTCTCTCTCTCTCTGTCTCTCTCTCTCTCTCTCTCTCTCTCTCTCTCTCTCTTCTCTCTCTCTCTCTCTCTCTCTCCTTGTCTGCCTCTCTCCCTCTCTCTCTCTCTCTCTCTCTCTCTCTCTCTCTCTCTCTCTCTCTCTCTCTCTCTCTCTCTCTCTCTCTCTCTCTCTCTCTCCTTGTCTGCCTCTCTCCCTCTCTCTATCTGCCCCTCTCTCTCCTTCTGTCTCTCTCTCTCTCTCTCTCTCTCTCTCTCTCTCTCTCTCTCTCTCTCTCTCTCTCTCTCTCTCTCTCTCTCTCTCTCTCTCTCTCTCTCTCTCTCTCTCTCTCTCTCTCTCTCTCTCTCTCTCTCTCTCTCTCTCTCTCTCTCTCTCTCTCTCTCTCTCTCTCTCTCTCTCTCTCTCTCTCTCTCTCTCTCTCTCTCTCTCTCTCTCTCTCTCTCTCTCTCCTTGTCTGCCTCTCTCTCTCCTTCTGTCTCTCTCTCTCTCTCTCTCTCTCTCTCTCTCTCTCTCTCTCTCTCTCCCTCTCCTTGTCTGCCTCTCTCCCTCTCTCTATCTGCCTCTCTCTCTCTCTCTCTCTCTCTCTCTCTCTCTCTCTCTCTCTCTCTCTCTCTCTCTCTCTCTCTCTCTCTCT
Source organism: Oncorhynchus keta (assembly GCF_023373465.1). Taxonomy (NCBI): domain Eukaryota; kingdom Metazoa; phylum Chordata; class Actinopteri; order Salmoniformes; family Salmonidae; genus Oncorhynchus; species Oncorhynchus keta. The sequence continues at coordinate 30,718,808 of NC_068446.1, read as the reverse complement.
CTCTCTCTCCTTGTCTGCCTCTCTCCCTCTCTCTGTCTGCCTCTCTCTCTCCTTCTGTCTCTCACTAACTGAGGCATGGAGAACCTCTCCCTCTCACAAGGCTCTTCAGAATAGAGAACCATAGCACTCGTTTCATCACACACTGTCACTACACACTGTCACACAGTATGAACACACCCCCCCCACCCCAAAAACTTAGAGGATGTTCCCTCCCTTCATCACATTAACATCTAAGCAGATCCGTGGAGAGTGAAGGAAAGACCAGAGAGATCAAAGACGACAAAATTAAGGCCAAGTAAATGAGGATCTTGGCAAGGGCCCTGTGAATTGTATTTATTGTTTGGCAAGCTTTGCATGCTCCCACCCTCCTCCGCCTCCCCTATACTCCCTTGTCTAGAACATACACCTCCGTTTAAGCAAACAGATTGTGTGTGTGGAGTTGTGTGTGTGTGTGTGTGTGTGGGGGGGGGGCTCTACTGTAGGGCTCTAATCACTTTTTAATTCACAGTAGTATGATAATGTGCTTGGCAGAGGGAGGCCAGGGTTAGATAGACAGGCAGACAGACAGGCAAACAGCAGAAGCCACTAGCTGCCTTCAGTCCCCTGCAAAATCAACCACCGTCTCCTTAATTAAAATGAATACGCAGAGCATCAATTAGATAAACACAGGCAACCGAGAGAGAGAGAGAGACTGTGAAAGAAATGGAGAGAAAGAGAGATTGAAAGAGAAAGCGCAAGAGAGAGGAAAAGAGAGAAAAATAGATAAAAAATGAGAGAGAGAAAAAAGAGAGCAAAATAGAGAGAGCATAAACAAGAAACAGAATGAGAGATAAAAAAGTATTTCAGAAAATAAGACAAATACCTCCACGGCTCTCACTGTCAGCCGGCTTCACCTGGATGGGGCGAGTCATCTGGAGAAAAAACAATAGAGACAGAGAGGTTAGTCCTGGTGTGTGGAACTGTCGTCATCACAACAAGGTAACAAGCTTGAAATGTCATGGCCCTCTCCCACACAAACAGCTGTTTCCTGATACTGATCAAAGTGCCATGGCGTATGGTGGGCACCAAGAGGGATGCAACTTGGGTTGACACTCAGTGCTACTCACTGGAGAAAAACAAGTCCCGCACGTCTCATATTCACACGATCAGACAATCTGAATGGTGCACGCTGTCGGAGGGTATGTATGTGTGTGTGGAAGCGCACACCTATGCGTGCTTGTGTGTGTGTGCATGACTAAGAGGCAGGCCAAGTGGATCCAGCCACAGAGGAGCGAGATCAATGCAGGCCTATTGATCCACAAACCCTGAGCTGAGGAGAGTGCCTGGCTGAGAAGGACTTTCTGGTTAGGAGGCTCATAGTAATCCACTAGAACCTGATAAGAATGGTCTTTTTTGGATTAGATGCTTCTGTCATCACAGACTTTATGTCACGCTTTTCCCCTGACTTTCTCCCTCCTTTTTCAATATTATTTTTCAAGCTAAACAGCTTTACCAACTTATTTGTTCTCCTGCAAACTTTCTAGAACATTCCCTGAATTACTGAGTGTTTGTTAAATTACCAGCTACATGCACCTACCGTAGTTTGCAAACAAATCAAATCCAATGATGATACAAATGAATCCTTTATATCACAAAAACACATACACCCACACACGTACACACAAAGGCACACATACACCCACACAGGTACACACAAACCTGGGTCCCTGTCAGCCATCTGTAACCTGGGTCCCTGTCAGCCATCTGTAACCTGGGTCCCTGTCAGCCATCTGTAACCTGGGTCCCTCTCAGCCATCTGTAACCTGGGTCCCTGTCAGCCATCTGTAACCTGGGTCCCTCTCAGCCATCTGTAACCTGGGTCCCTCTCAGCCATCTGTAACCTGGGTCCCTCTCAGCCATCTGTAACCTGGGTCCCTCTCAGCCATCTGTAACCTGGGTCCCTGTCAGCCATCTGTAACCTGGGTCCCTCTCAGCCATCTGTAACCTGGGTCCCTCTCAGCCATCTGTAACCTGGGTCCCTCTCAGCCATCTGTAACCTGGAATGAAGCTCCTTTTTATTGCTCCACAACATGGCTTCCCTCCCAATTCCAAGTCAATTCACCAGATTATTTTTTAAAGAGTCCAAGATCACCATTTTTTTTCACTGCGATTTCTTTCTCACTGATCTATTTTTTTTCTACTGTCCAATTCCCAGGCCGACAAAAGGTCCGATTTAAAGACAGGGCAGTGCTATAAAAGCATGACTATAAAAGCATGACTCAAGGAGAAACACCATCATCGGATTTTAAAACATCTCAATAATATTAAGCTGATATATGAGGGGCCTGGGCCACATGCATTAAATGCTAAACATATCTATTTTCACCTTGAGGAACGAAGCAACCTTGCTCAATGGAATTATTCCATACATTTACCCATGGTAAATAATAAATAGCTGGGGCTAAGTCTTTTGAAGGTTTTGGCCCATGCTAACGCTAACCCATTTACTCAATATGAACACTGCCTTTCCGTGTAGGATCCCTGTGAGCCAAGATGACCTCACCTTAATGTTGTGGTTACGCTACAAAAGGGTCTGCCTCAGGGCCGCAGGCGGGGGAACTTACTGTTGAGTGTTACAATAGTAGAGTACACAAGGTGCAATTTAGAAGCACACCCCCATCTTCATCGACCTGCAGTGGAGCAGGTTGAGAGCTTCAAGGTCCTCGGTGTCCAAATCACTAAGGACTTAAAATGGTCCACACTCATGCAAATAGTCGTGAAGAAGGTGCGACAGCATCTCTTCCCCCTCAGGAGGCTGACAAAATGTGGCATGGTCCCTCAATTCCTCACTAAGTTATATAGCTGCACCATTGAGAGCATCTTGATTGGCTGCATCACTGCTTGGTATGGCGACTGCACCACCCTTGATCGCATGGGGCTATGGAAGGTGGTGCGGACAGCCCACTACATCACTGGGGCCAAGCTTCCTGCCATCCAGGACCTCTATTTCATGCAGTGTGAAAGGAATGCCCATGAAATTGGTAAAGACTCCAGCCACCCAAGCCATAGACTGTTCTCTCTGCTTCCGCAAGCCAAGTGGTACTGGAGCAACAAGTCTGACATCAACAGGCTCCTGAACAGCTTCTATTCAAAGCCATAAGACTGATAAATAGCTAACAAAATGGCTCCACAGACTATCTGCATTGACCCTTCTATTTTATTTCCACTTTTGTCTCTATACACACTCACACACTCTATGCACACTCTACACACTCACTCACACAGACTCACACTCCAACATACACACACACTTCATTTGATCACACACACAACACGCATACCCATTCATACTGACTCTACATGCAGGCACACACACTTACATAAAATCATCAGATACGCTGCTGGTAGTCGGTTTATCACATATCCCAATGCCTGGTCACCTTACCTTTATACATACAGTGTCTAAGCCTACCACTCCAGTATCCCTGCACATTGTAAGTAGGGTAATGGAACTAATTCTGGAACTGACCCTGTATATATATAGCTGACTTACTTTCTTGTGTTTTTCTTATTTTTTATTTCAATTTCTTGTGTTTTTCTTCTACATTAATTGTTTATAGCACTACTAATATTGCTTAGTGCATATTGTTGGGAAAGAGTAAGCAAGAAAGACATTTCACTGTACAATAAAAACTTCAAACATGAAACTTGGCAAAATGTGTAGAATTGCAGGCAATTTGCTTTAAAACGGCAACAAAAAAAGTTCTGAAAATGTATTTGTTGACCTTTTGTTAATGAAATAAGTTTTTCTGCTAACAGATTTATGTATGTAATACCATTATAGTTTTTAATACCGGTGCTGAGTTAATGTGAGTTCATGTGTTTTGGCAAAATGGTAAAGCTAATAGGCTATGTTTTTGTAGATCGACTGTGGGGAATGATCTACAGCAACCAGTGTGATTGATATTGGCCAGGGTCATTTTTACTTGTTTTTTTCCTGTTCTCCAAACAGCATTTTAGAGTTTTTAAATTGTATAGAAATACACTAAATAAGTTTGAACTTTCTTAAAATGTATTGTACTCAATGCACTAAAACATCCCACATTCAAAGCATCATGATAGATTGAATATCTTACTGTGAAAAATATCCTGAAGACAAATTCAATGTTCACTGATAACTTTGGCACCTTCACAATGGCAAACTCAAATGCCAAGTAAAACCAAGATGGAGAATCATTGTGCTTTGAAATTTGTGGTAAGATTTTTTTTAAATTGAAGTTTCTACACTACTATGTAACATGGAAGTCATTTTCAATATATACAGTGCCTTCGGAAAGGAAAGCATTCAGACCCCTTGACTTTTTCCACATTTTGTTATGTTACAGCCTTATTAAAAAATATATTTAAAAAAAGTTATCATCAATATACACATAATACCCATTCATGACAATGCAAAAACAGGTTTTTAGAAATGTTTGCAAATGTATATAAAATCAGAAACTGAAATATCACATTTACATAAGTATACAGACCCTTTACTTTCAGACCCAGTACTTTGTTGAAGCACCTTTGGAAGCAATTAGAGCATCGATACGGTATGACGCTACAAGCTTGGCACACCTGCATTTGGGGAGTTTCTCCCATTCTTCTCTGCAGATCCTCTCAAGCTCTGTCAGGTTGGATGGGGAGTGTTGCTTCACAGCTATTTTCAGGTCTCTCCTGATGTTCAATCGGGTTCAAGTCCGGGCTCAGGCTGGGCCACTTAAGGACATTCAGTGACTTGTCCCGAAGCCACTCCTGCGTTGTCTTGGCTGTGTATTTAAGGCCGTTGTCCTGTTGGAAGGTGAACCATCGCCCCAGTTTGAGGTGCTGAGAGCTCTGGAGCAGGTTTTGATACTTTGCTCCGTTCATCTTTGCCTCGATCCTGACTAGTGTTCCAGTTCCTGCCTTTTGTCAAACTCCAAGTGGGCTGAAATATGCTTTTTACTGAGGAGTAGCTTCCATCTGGCCACTCTACCATAAAGGCCTGATTGGTGGAGTGCTGCAGAGATGGTTGTTCTTCTGGAAGGTTCTCCCATCTCCACAGAGGAACTCTAGAGCTCTGTCAGAGTGACCATTGGGTTCTTGGTCATCTCCCTGACCAAGACCCTTCTCCCCCGATTGCTCAGTTTTGCCGGGCGGTCAGCTCTAGGAAGACTCTTGGTGGTTCCAAACGTCTTCAATTTAGGCCTCTGTGTTCATGGGACCTTCAATGCTGCAGAACATTTTGGGTACCCTTCGCCAGATCTGTGCCTTGATACAATCCTGTCTCTGAGCTCATCGGACAATTTTTCGACCTCATGGCTTGGTTTTTACATTGACATGCACTGTCAACTGTGAGACCTTATATAGACAGTTGTGTGCCTTTCCAAATCATGTCCAATCAATTGAATTTACCACAGGTGGATTCCAATCAAGTTGTCGAAACATCTCAAGGAGGTAAAAATAAAAATGTTTTCGCTTTGTCAATATGGGGTATTATGTGTAGATTGCTGAGAAAAAAAGTATATTTAATCAATTTTAGAATAAGGCTGTAAAGTAACAAAATGGATGGGAAAAGTAAAGTGTTCTGAAAACTTTCAGAAGGCACTGTACTCTAGCTTGCAGACACAGAGGTCCTCTCCATAGGGTTTCTGAGAGTGGTATGTATTATCTCTCACTCTATGCCCAGCTACAGTTCAGGCAGTAGCATGTTGGCTTAATTGCCCACTTATTTGTCCTTCAGGATGCTCTCGATGGTGCAGCTGTAGACCTTTTGAGGATTTGAGGACCCATGCCAAATCTTTTCAGTCTCCTGAGGGGGAATAGGTTTTGTCGTGCCCTCTTCATGACTGTCTTGGTGTCCTTGGACCATGTTTGTTGGTGTGTGGACACCAAGGAACTTGAAGCTCTCAACCTGCTCCACTACATCCCTGTCGATGAAAATGGGGGTGTTCCTGTAGTCCACAATCATCTGCGTATAGAGAAGGGTTGGTGGTTGAAAGACATTGATAATACGAAGATTGTGGGAGCTGTACTGTTAGATTTCAGTTGACCATTATTGTTGAGAAACTTATGTCTTGTGGCTTTTCAACCTCTGCCATATTATGGATTCAGAGGGGGTTTTCTTTAACGGAAGCTTCTCTAATGTCAAACATGTAAAGTGTGGTGTACCGCAGGTTAGCTCTCTAGGCCCTCTACTAATTTCTTCTTCTTTTTTTAGCAATGACCTGCTACTGGCATTAAACAAAGCATGTGTGTCCATGTATGCTGATGAGTCAACCATATACGCATCATCAATAACAGCTAATAACGTCTCTGAAACCCTTAACAAAGAGTTGCAGTCAATTTTGGAATGGGTGGCCAGTAATAAACTGGTCCTGAACATATATAAAACGAAGAGCATTGTATTTGGTACAAATCATTCATCATTGAATCTGGTAATGAATGGCATGACTGTTGAACAAGTTGAGAAGATCAAATGACTTGGTGTTACCTTAGATTGTAAACTGTCATGGGGAGAAGTCTGTCTGTAATAAAGAGATGCTCTGCTTTTTTGACACCACAAAGCAAGTACTGCAGGCTATAGTTTTACCTTATCTAGATTATTGTCCAGTCATATAGTCAAGTGCTGCAAAGAAAGACCTAGTTAAGCTGCAGCTGGCCCAGAACAGAGCTGCTTGTCTTCCTCTCCGTTGTAATCAGAGGGTTAATAGTAATACTATGCAGGCCAGTCTCTCTTGACTAAGAGTTGAGGAAAGACTGACTGTGTCACTTCTTGTTTTTATAAGAAACATTCATGTGTTGAAAAATACACAAATACACAAAGCACTGACACACACACTTACCCCACCAGACATGCCACCTGGGGTCTTTTCACAGTCCCCAGGACCAGAACATATTCAGGGAAACGGACAGTAGTATAGTCCGTCTGTCACGTCTACCCCTGCTCCCCCTCTCTGGCGCTCGTTGTCGCCAGTTGTCTCATCATTACGCACACCTGCCACTATCGTTACGCGCACCTGCGCCTCATGACACTCACCTGGACTACATCACCTTCCTGATTACCTCCCTTATATCTGTCACTCCCCTTGGTTCTTTCCTCAGGCGTTACTGGCTCTGTTTCTGTTTCATGTCTGTACACTACTCGTGTTTCTTCTTTTGTTCCATGTTGGTTTATACTGTATATTAAATTCACTCCCTGTACTTGCTTCCCGATTATTAGTGTACAAGTTACACTGTCATTGTAAATAAGAATTTGTTTTGAACTGACTTGCCTAGTTAAATAACGGTTAAATAAAAAATATATATTATACAGAGCCTTGACTTTATGGAACTCCCTTCCATCTTATATAGTGTAAGGGAACAGCAAACCTGGTTAAAATAAACAAATAAAGCAACACCTCACGGCACAACACCTCTCCTCCATGTGACCTACTGGTTGCGTGTAAGTACTGACATGTATGTGTAACTGATAGATGCGCGCACACACACACACACACACACACACACACACACACACACACACACACACACACACACACACACACACACACACACACACACACACACACACACACACACACACACACACACACACACACACACACACACAGAGTAAACAGATATAATGAATAGACTATGGCTGTTGTCAGGGAAAG